>NW_016837191.1:0-3776 GCF_001698545.2 Rhinopithecus bieti | reverse complement strand
GAAATGCAACTATGGACAAGTTGGATCTAACTAAACTTAAAACCTTCTGCTCAGCAAAATAAATTATGGATAGAGTGAACAGACAACCTATAGAATGAGAAAAAGTATGTACAAACTATGTGTCTGACAAAGATCTAATATTCAATATAAGGAATTTAAATTTACAAGAGAAAACAACCCTATTAAAAGTGGCTAAAGAATTGTCTATTCATGTCCTTAGTCTACTTTTTGATAGGATTTTTTGTTTTTTTTTTCTTGCTAATTTGTTTGAGCTCATTGTATATTCTGAATATTAGGTCTTTGTCAGATATACAGATTGTGAAGATTTTTTCCCATTCTTTGGATTGTCTGTTTACTCTGCCGTGAAAAGGCTCTTTAGTTTAATTAAATCCCACCTATTTATCTTTGTTTTTCTTGCTGTTGGGTTCTTGGTCATGAAATCCTTGCCTAAGCCAATGTCTAGAAGGGTTTCTTTGATGTCGTCATCTAGAATTTTTATAGTTTCAGGTCTTAGATTTAAGTCTTTGATCCATCTTGAGTTGATTTTTTGTATACAGTGAGAGATGAAGATCCAGTTTCATTCTCCTACATGTGGCTTGCCAATTATCCCAGCACCATTTGTTCAGTAGGATGTTCTTTCCCCACTTTGTTTTTGCTTGCTTTGTTAAAGATCAGTTGGTTGTAAACATTTGAGTTAATTTCTGGGTTCTCCATCATGTTCCCTTTGTCTATGTGCCTGTTTTTATACCAGAACCATGCTGTTTTGGTGACTATGGTCTTGGGATATAGTCTGAAATCAGGTAATGTGATGCTTTCTGATTTGTTCTTTTTATTTAGTGTTGCTTTGGCTATGCGGGCTCTTTTTTGGTTCCATATGAATTTTAGGATTGTTTTTTCTAGTTCTGTGAAGAATGATGATGGTATTTTGATGGCAATTGCATTGAATTTGTAGATTGCTTTTGGCAGTATGGTCATAGACAATTCTCAGAAGATATACAAATGGCCAATAAACATATGAAAAAATGCTCAACATCACTGATGATCAGGGAAATGCAAATTACAACCATAATGCAATACCACCTTACTCCTGCAAGAATGGTCATAATAAAAAAAAAATAATAGATGTTGGTGTGAATGTGGTGAAAAGGGAACATTTCTCCAGTGCTGGTGAGAACGTAAACTAGTACAATCACTATAGACAACAGCGTGGAGATTCCTTAAAGAACTAAAAGCAGAAGTACGATTTGATCCACCAATCCCACTACTGGCTATGTACCCAGAGGAAAAAAAAAAAGTCATTACACAAAAAAGATACTTGCACACACATATTTATAGCAGCACAATTTGCAATT
This sequence comes from Rhinopithecus bieti, assembly GCF_001698545.2. Lineage (NCBI taxonomy): Eukaryota > Metazoa > Chordata > Mammalia > Primates > Cercopithecidae > Rhinopithecus > Rhinopithecus bieti. Next base: position 2,424 of record NW_016837191.1, on the reverse strand, counting down.
GCAAAAATGTAGAACCAATCCAAATGCCCATCAATCAACAAGTGGATGAAGAAACTGTGGTATATATGTACGATGGAATACCACTCAGCCATAAAAAGGAATGAATTAATGGCAGTTGCAGCAACCTGATGGGATTGAAGACTGTTATTCTAAGTGAAGTAACTCAGGAATGGAAAAGCAAACATCATATATTCTCACTTACAATTGGGAGCTAAGCTATAAGGATGCAAAAGCATAATAACAACAGACTCTGAGGACTCAGGGAGAAAGGGGAGAAGGTGCTGAGGGATAAAAGGCTACAAACTGGGTTCAGGGTATACTGGTGAGGTGACAGATGCACCAAATCTTACAAATCACCAATAAATAACTTACTAGTGTAACCAAATACCACCTGTTGCCCCAAAACCTATGGAAATTAAAAAAAAAATTTAAGTGCACAAAGGACATGAATGCTTTTCAAAAGAATACACATGTGACCCTAGAATACAAAGCTCAATATCACTGGCCATTAGAGAAATGCAAATCCAAGGCACAGTGAGACACCATCTCACACCAGTCAGAATGGCTATTATTAAAAAGCCAAAAAATAACAGATGCTGGCAAGGTTGTGGAGAAACAGAACATACACTGTTGGTGGGAGTGTACATCGGTCCCACCATTGTGGAAAGCACAATAATGCTTTCCTCAAAAGAGATAAAAGTAGAACTATCGCTTGACCCAGCAATCTCATTACTGGGTATACACCTGGAGGTATATAAATTATTCTATCATAAAGACACAAGCACGTAATTGTTTATTGCAACACTATTCTCAATAGTAAAGACATGGAATCAACCTAAATGCCCAATGATGACAGATTGGATACACATAATATGGCACATTGTGGAGGAAAAGTTAAATATTAAATTTGACCTCAATTGAACAGGGACACCAATAATGGTCACTAAGTCCTGGAACAAGTTGTGTGAGCCCCTGCAGGCATTCATTCAGCAATGTTTTGGATAAATAGTTATTGAAAAACAACAGACAATCGCAAAAACAAGTTGACTTTTGTGTTCCTTGAGCCCAGTTGCGAAGAGCCCTCATGACTGGGCCTCATGACAAACCACTTGTTACAAGAAGAGCTAGTTTCCCAGACCGTGCTGAAGCTTCTCCTCATCTGTGCACGGACTAGTGGCCAACTCTGGAGCAACCCTGTTGCTTCCCAGCCTGGTGATGAATCCTCCATAGTCTGGTGAGTGTAAATATATATATACACACCTTTTCCCTTCTCCCCTTTCCATTAAAATTTGTTCATTGTATCATTGACTTATTAGATGATTTGCTTATTATATCTATATTGCCATATACTTTGGATAAAGTCTGTTTACCCTTAAAAGTATTGTTTCTTTTCTTCTTTCCTCACACATTTCCCACACAGAACACACATATGCACCATGGAATACTACGCAGCTATGTGTTCTCACTTATAAGTGGGAGCTAAATAATGAGAACTTATGAACACAAAGAAGGAAACAACAGACAACAGACACTGAGGGCTACTTGAGGGGGGAAGGTGGGAGGAGGGAGAGGAACAGAAAAGATAACTATGGGGTACTGGGCTTAATACCTGGGTTATGAAATAATCTGTATAACAAGCCCCTGTGATATCAGTTTATCTATGTAACAAACCTTCATGTTTACCCCCGAACCTAAAATAAAAAAAAAAAATTAAATCCTTTATGAAAGCTATAAGATCTGCTCCTGTGTATTTGTATGTCTATATGTGTAACGTGTATGTGATTATATTTTGTAAATAAAGCTCATTCTTAAATCGTTAGTAAAATCAAAATGGCTTTACAATTATCAATTAAATATAAGTAGATACTTGCTTGATTTAACTATGATCTTATGTCTTTTGTTGAGAATTTCTGGATTCAGGGGGTCTTGAAAGGTGACCATGATTAAGACTGGAGACATGTTCTCAGTGCCTAGACCAGCAGCTGCAAGCCAGAATCAAGCCCAATCCACCCCTTCATTCTGTGCTTTTCCTGTTTTGCCTTCTGGCTATTTTAGGAGGGGTTGGATCCTCCAGTTACAGTCTTCACAGCTCTGTCTTTAGTCCTAATGGACTCAGGCACGCCCTGATCGTCATAGTTTTCCTGGGTGCTATGTGGCTACTTGGGACCTAGAATTACTGAGGGAAGGCATTAGGGATGCTGCCTGTGTCACAGTTCCAAAATTCAGTTCAGTAATTTAAACTCTTACAGCCATGTTAAATTAAGTAATAAATAACCATAAAATATCTGGAGTCATTTGTAAGCTAAAATAGTGAAATATTAACCATTAAAAATTAGTTTAGGTCTATCTACCATGACATGTTACTTGTATATGGTATAGAAAACCTAAATATCTTTAGTTTTGTTAATAAACAGTAATTTGAAG
>NW_016837190.1:0-777 GCF_001698545.2 Rhinopithecus bieti | reverse complement strand
ATTGAGGCCTCTGCTGATAAAGGAAATATCCTCATTAGAAAACGTGAGAGAAGCTTTCTGAGAAACTTCCTAGTGATCTGTGAATTCACCTCAAAGAGTTACAAATTCGTCCTGAGGATGAAGTTTGCTAATCCTCTTTTCGTGGAATCTGCAAAGTGGCATTTGGGAGGTATTTATGGCCCATTTTGAAAAAGGAAATATCCTCAGATAATAACAAGAGAGAAGCTTTCTGAGAGGTTGCATTCTCAAGTGTGACTTCATCGCACAGAGTACCACCCTTCCATTCTTTGAACAGTTTGTTAACACTGTTTTCGTGGATTCCACAAAGTGATATTTGGGAGCTCATTGACGGCTATGGTGAAAAAGGAAATATCCTCAGATGAAAACTGAAAAGACGTCTTTAGAGAAACTGCATTTCGATGTGTGAATGCAACTCACAGAGTTACACGTTTCTCTTCAGGGTTCAGTTTGCTAACACAGTTTTCTGGAAATGTGCCATGGGATACTTCTGAACGCAATGGAGCTTTCGGTGACAAAGGAAACATCCTGAGATGAAAACTAGAAACAAAGTTTCTTAGAAACTTCTTCGTGATGTGTGAATTCATCTCACAAAGTTACATTTATTTTTCGTACAGCATTCCTTTAACACTCTTTTTGAGGAACCTGAGAAGGACTTCTTTGGATCACATTGAGGCCTGCGCTGATAAAGGAAATATCTTCAGTTCAACACGTGAAAGAGGTTTTCTGAGAAACTTGTTTGTGATCTGTGAATTCCTC
>NW_016837189.1:0-776 GCF_001698545.2 Rhinopithecus bieti | reverse complement strand
AAACTTTACTTATGGACATGGAAACTTCTCAGTGTCATGAAGTGTTAGTTTTTGATTTGTTCAACCATTTGGAAATATAAAATCCATTCTTGATTCACGGGCCACAAGAGTAGGCAGGGACAGGCTGCCCCTGGCCGACCTCTGGAATGAGCTTAGAGAAGGAAATGACAGGCTGGGCCAGCGCAGCCTCCTGACAGCAGATTCGCTGCAGGAGGGTCCTTCTTAGCAGCCACTTCTCATCCTTCATCTTGGCTTCAAGTGCTGTTCAGGTAGAGAAAGAGAGAACAGAACTGGCCTCAGCAACAAGAAGGAAGGAGACGCAGGGTCAAGCAGCCGTGTGGATCCATCACACTCAACATTCACACCAAGCAGAGCACAGGCAGGACCAGCCCGGGGGGGGCCCAAGCGGAGGCTCTCTGGGGGGGAGGGACCTCTGGGTGGGTAAGATTCTCTACCTAAAATTCAAATAGAAGCTCTACACAGCAGTAGTTACAGAAAACACACACTAAGAAAAGGGCCAAAATAAAAATAGGACACCAAGTTTGGCCAACCGGGTCTCACGAGCCAGTAGGTAAGAAAGCCCAGGAGGGTCCACCAGAGGAGCTGGGGGTGGGTTCCTGCCTGCAGGGGGCCTGGGACACCCCATTCCCACAGAGGAGGACCCAAGCTTTGGGGAGGAAGCTGTCAGAGTCACCAGTGAGCTGATCACAGCTGGAGCCACAGAGCAGGTGAGGAGCCCTGGCCACAACCCCGTGCGGGCTGCGAAGCTGGGGTGG
>NW_016837188.1:0-743 GCF_001698545.2 Rhinopithecus bieti | reverse complement strand
AAATGATCCACATACCTCAGCCTCCCAACATAATGTCTCTTAATTGGTCCCATTGCTTCCATCAATCTTCTGATGTGCAGAGAGACCTCACTGCAAACACGTCTGATAGGGACTCCTCACCTCTGTGTGGTTCAGTGACTCGCATGTTTCCAGAATATAATTTTAAACTCTACTTAAACTCTAGTGCTGGACAGTGAATGAGCCTTTGTATTCCAGGTTCATCCATTGTCCAGCAGTGTAGCCTCAGACAACTGAACTCTAAGGCTTTGTTTGTTCACCTGCCTGAAGTCACTGAGCAGTAGTGGGACCTTGGGGAAGGTACTTGACTTTCCCATCTAGATTTATGCTGTAAAATGTGTAAAATGGGACTGTTTCTGAGGGTTAAATGAGTATGCCACAGTTGGAACACTGTTAGGCACATAATGCTTGCCAGATTTTGACTATTCATCTTTATCCTATGAGGCCAAAGTACCCCACTGTGGGGTTCTCAATTTTGTATAAGAAGATAATGCTTTATGATTTGTCACTAAAAGAAATATCTGAGGCTGGGCATGATGGCTCATGCCTGTAATCCCAACACTTTGGGAGGCTGAGGTGGGTGGATCACCTGAGGTCAGGAGATCAAGACAAACCTGACCAATGTGACACAACCCTCATCTCTACTAAAAATACAGAAATTAGCCAGATGCAGTGGCACGTGCCTGTAGTCCCAGCTACTCAGGAGACTGAGGCTGGAGAATTGT
>NW_016837187.1:0-773 GCF_001698545.2 Rhinopithecus bieti | reverse complement strand
ATCTGCTAACCACTCTTCCTTGGGATGATCAAGGGATTCATCTCTCTTAAGTCTGGCCTGCTAGAATAAATTTGTTTCATAACCTGTGACATGCTTTGGCTGTGTCCACAGTCAAATCTTATCTTGAATTGTAGCTCCCATCATTCCCATATATCGTGGGAGGGACCCAGTGGGAGGTAATCGAATCGGGGGATGGGTCTTTCCCATGCTGTTCTTGTGACAGTGAATAAGCCTCATGAGATCGGATGGTTTATTTATTTATTTATTTTTGAGACATAGTCTTGCTCCATTGCTCAGGCTGGAGTGCAGTAGCATGATCTCGGCTCACTGCAACCTCTGACTCCTGGGTTCAAGCGATTCTCCTATCTCAGCCTCCTGAGTAGCTGGGATTACAGGCACCCACCACCATGCCTGTCTAATTTTTGTACTTTTAGTATAGACGGGGTTTCACCATGTTGGCCAGGCTGGCCTCGATCTCCTCACCTCAGGTCATCCACTGCCTTGGCCTCCCAAAGTGCTGGGATTACAGCTGATGGTTTTATAAAGGGGAGTTTCCCTACACAAGCTCTTTTCCCTGCTGCCGTGTAAGAGATGTGACTTTGCTCCTCATTTGCCTTCTGCCATGAGTGTGAGGCCTCCCCGACCATGTGCAACTGTGAGTCAATTAAACCTCTTTTCTTTATAAATTACCCAGCCTCAGATATGTCTTTATTAGCAGCATGAGAACAGACTAATACAACCTGTATGCCAGGAAGGCTGGGAGCACCTGTGGA
>NW_016837186.1:0-744 GCF_001698545.2 Rhinopithecus bieti | reverse complement strand
CACTGTCTTTTAGAAACTGAGAAGGGCTTCTTTGGATTGCATTGAGGCCTACGCTGATAAAGGAAATTTCATCAGTTCACAACGTGAAAGAAGCTTTCTGAGAAACTTCTCTCTGATCAGTGAGTTCATCTCACAGGCTTGCAACTTAGACCTCAGGAAGCAGTTTGCTAACAGTCTTTTCGTGGAAACTGCAAAGTGATACTCGGGAGACCATAGGGGCCCATGGTACAAAAGGAATTATCCTCACATAATAACTAGAGAGAAGCTTTCTGAGAGATTGCTTCCTGATGTGTGACTTCACCACACAGAGTTCCACCCTTCCCTTCTTGGAACAGTTTGCTGACACTGTTGTCGAGGATTCTTCAAAGTGATATTTGGGAGCCCATGGGGAAAATGGGGAAAAAGGAAGTATTCTCACATAATAACTAGAGAGAAGCTTTCTGAGAGATTTTTTCTGATGTGTGACTTCATCACACAGAATTCCACACTTCTCTTCTTGGAACAGTTTGCTAACACTGTTATCGTGGATTCTGCAAAGTGATATTTCGGAACCCATTGGGGCCCATGATGAAAAACGAATTATCCTCACATAATAACTAGAGAGAAGCTTTCTGAGAGATTGCTTTCTGATGTGTGACTTCATCACAGAGAGTTCCACCCTTCCCTCCTTGGAACAGTTTGCTATCACTGTTGTCGTGGATTCTGCAAAGTGATATTTGGGAGCCCATTAAGGGCTATGTTGAA
>NW_016837185.1:0-742 GCF_001698545.2 Rhinopithecus bieti | reverse complement strand
AACCCACAGAGTTACACGTTTTTCTTCAGTTATCACTTTGCTAAAACAGTTTTCTGGAAATCTGCAACTGGATGCGTCTTAGCGCAATGAAGCTTACGGTCACAAAGGAAATATCCTCAGAGGAAAACTAGAAAGAAGCTCTCATAGAAAGTTCTTGGTGATGTGTGAATTCATCTCACAGAGTTACACTTATGTTTCGTGGAGCAGTCCATTAACACTGTCTTTGAGGAACCTGAGAAGGGCTTCTTAGGATCGCATTGAGGCCTATGCTGAAAAAGGAAATATCATCAGTTCAAAACCTGAAAGAAGCTTTCTGAGAAACTGCTTTCTGATCTGTGAATTCATCTAAAAGAATTACACGTCAGTCCTCAGGAAGGTGTTTCCTAACACTCTTTTCCTGGAATCTGCAAAGTGATATTTGGGAGTACATAGTAGCCCATGGTGAAAATGGAAATATCCTCAGATAATAGATAGCGAGAAGCTTTCTGAGAGATTGCTTTCTGATGTGTGACTTCATCACACAGAGTTCAACCCTTCCCTTCTTGGAACAGTTTGCTAACACTGTTGTCGTGGATTCTGCAAAGTGATATTTGGGAGCCCATAGGGGCCCATGGTGAAAAAGGAATTATCCTCACATAATAACTAGAGAGAAGGTTTCTGAGAGATTGCTTTCTGATGTGTGACTTCATCACACAGAGTTCCACCCTTCCCTTCTTGGAACAGTTTGCTAACACTGTTGTCC
>NW_016837184.1:0-743 GCF_001698545.2 Rhinopithecus bieti | reverse complement strand
GTTGTCGTGGATTCTGCAAAGTGATATTTGCGAGCCCGTAGGGGCTTATGGTGAAAAAGGAAATATCCTCACATAATAACTAGAGAGAACCTTTCTGAGAGATTGCTTTCTGATGGGTGAATTCATCACACAGAGTTCCAACTTTCTCTTCTTGGAACAGTTTGCTAAAACTGTTGTCGTGGATTTTACAAAGTGATATGTGGGAGCTCATTGAGGGCTGTGGTGAAAAAGGAAATATCCTCAGATCAAAACTGGAAAGAAGCCTTCTGAGAAACTGCATTGCCATGTGTGAATGCAACTCACAGAGTTACACTTTTCTCTTCTGTGATCAGTTTGCTAACTACGTTTTCTGGAAATCTGCAATGGGATCTTTCACAGAGCAATGAAGCTTACGGTGACAAAGGAAATATCCTCAGATGAAAACTAGAAAGAAGCTTTCTTAGAAACTTCTTGGTGATGTGGAATTCATCTCACAGAGTTACACTTATGTTTCGTGGAGTAGTCCATTACCATTGTCTTTGAGGAACCTGAGAAGGGCTTCTTTGGATCGCATTGAGGCCTACGCTGATAAAGGACAATCATCAGTTCAAAACTTGAAAGAAGCTTTCTGAGCAACTTCTTTCTGATCTGCGAATACACCTCCCAGAGTTACACCTTAGATCTCAGAAGCAGTTTGCTAAAACTCTTTTCGTGGAATCTACAAACTGATACTTCGGAGCCCATAGGGACCCATGGTGAAAAGG
>NW_016837183.1:0-3418 GCF_001698545.2 Rhinopithecus bieti | reverse complement strand
CAGATCCCAGCCCAAGCCCCAGCTTATTCCTCCTCCCTGGCTCTAACTGGCCCAGTCCCACTGGTCTTCCCTTTCTCCTCCAGCCACAGAGCACCAGTCCAGGGTTGCCCCCCCTTGGGAAGCTTGTCCCCCAGATCATGGCAGCAAGAGAGGAAAGCTGGTGCTCAGGCAGTGCCCATGTGCCAGGCACTGCCACAGGCGGTTGCCTACTTCTTACCCATGGCTTTATGATCATCAGCCCCATTTTACAGAGGAGAAAACAGGTGCAGAGCAGTTAGTGCAGCCAAGGTCTTCAGAGTCCTCAGATGCCCTCTCTGGGTGGCTCCAAGACTGGCATAGGGTCATGTCCAAGAGGACCCCTGGCTTTCATTCCCTGCTGTTCACTTGTCCATGGCATTCATAGAGTTTATGGCTTCTGTGCCAAGCGCAAAGGGAGTGCCCTGTAACGACCATGAAGTGAAACTCACGACCCACCATGGCAGCCTCCAAACAAGTGCAGGGCAAAGGCCCTTGGACTGTCCTTGTGCTCCGTAGAGAGCACCCCATCCTCCCTCAGGCCGATCGGACTTGGGGGCAGGGGTTTGGGGCGGGCAGGAGTGCTCTGACTCTGAGGTTCAGTACCAGATTCAAGAAATTACTCTGGCCCAGTCCAGCCCCTGTGGCCTGAACTCCCTCAGGGTCTGGGGGTAAGCCTTGGGGCATGTGCATTGGGAAATGAGAAGCATTCAATCTCAATGGCACCTCACTCTCAGAAGTTTTGCAATTTCTTCCTTTACAGACAAGGATGAGCAGTGCCCAGTGCTTGCTATCCTTTCGCCCACAGATCAGCAGGCATTCCCACGCCTGTGACGTTGCTGGCCTCCTTGGGAGGGGCTGTGCTCACCAGCCAGGGAAGCAGGGGCCATCAGCATGTCCATGAGGAAGTAGGGCCATTGGTAGACCACCAATGTACTTGTTCATATTTTGATAACTGCATTTCAATAAAACAGATTTCCTTTGAAACTCTATGTGTTTTATATTTCGCCTTTTGAAATGTTATTCTGACAGCACAGTGGATCCTGGTCAGTGGGTCCCTAATCTGAGGCTGGAGGTGCTTGTGTTTCCCACTCCCCAGCACCTCTGGCATTAGCTGTGCAGAGGAGCCCCTGGGACCCCTTATGGACCCTGTCTCTTCCTGCTCCCGATAACTGGTGGTTACCTCCCTACCTTGCCCTGCAGCAGGGTTCCCAGAACCCCAGGGACGAGCCCACACTGCACCAACTCTGGCTTGGAGGTCCTTTCACATCTTGGAGTAGCTAAAGATTTACTGAGCACCTACTGGGTGCTGGCGCTTGCAGTTCTGGGGGCTGGGATCCAGCCATGGACAAAGCAGAGCAAAAAGTCCTGCTATCAAGTGCTGACATTCCGGGGTAGGCAAGGCAGCCACGCTGTGGCTATGGTGGAGGCCAGGGAGGGTCTGGGAACAGGACTGAGGCTGGGCCCTGCACAGGGTCCTCGGGCTCTCAGTGACCCGCCCACCCCAGCCAAGCCTGCTGTCTCCCACCACAAGGCCTTTGGTTGTGCCTGTCCCTTTTCCTGGGAAGCACTTCCCCATGTGCCTGGCAAACACCCACTCATCCCGCAGATCCCAGAGGAAGTGTCACTTCCTTTGGGAGGTCTCTGGTCCCTCCAGCCAGGCCTCCCTGCCTCCGGACGCAGTCCCTGCATGTGCCCCGCTGGAGCCCGGGACCACGCTGCTCTGTAGCTCCTTGCTGCAGTGGACATAGTTGGGGCCACCCAGATCCAGTTCCTGGAAGGAGTGCCCGTCTCCCCGCTGCCCTTCTCTGGAGAATCATCCTGCATCCATAGGAGCCACCTCCTCTCCCAGGGTGGCTGCAGGCGAGGGCTGACTGATGAGCGCAACAGCCGCCACCACTGCCCCCCCACCCCACCTAAGGAGGACAACCTCTTGCCCCTCTTCACACTCCTCGGAGTGCCAGATAGTGATGGGCTCCAGTGGCACCCACATCCCTCCTCAGCTCCTTCCTGCCCGGGCTGCTCCCCTCTCCCCTATCCTTCCCCTGCACCAGAATCCCCACTTCTAGAGGACTCAGGCCCAGACTCTTGCTCACCATGTGCTTGGCCTGGCTTCCTTCCCACCTGGCCCCTGACGCCCACGGAGGTGGCTCATAAATATTTGTTGAAGGAATGAATGGAGCTCTTGTTCCGTAGAGGGAAACTGAGGCCCAGTGTTGGCCAGTCATAAACACTTAAGGGCAGAGTCCAGAAGCCAGGCCATCCAGGTCCCCAGTCCAGCTATGGGTGAAAGGGGGCCCGCCTTCTATGTTTTCTTGGCAGCACGGAGGAGGAAAGCGGGTGGAGTACCCAGAGCCTTCCATGGGCTCAAATCACCTTCAGCACAAAAGCCCTCACCGGCTCTGTTCCTGGTTTCCAGTTCCAGCTGCCCCAGGCTGGACTGCTCTCCCCTGGGCGTGGCCGGTGGCTGGGCCCCAACCAGGCTGGGTCAGCAAAAAGGGGGCCTCAGGTAGCAAGACCTGTAGAGCCCTCTGTGTGGGAGAGATGCCTGCAGGGTCCACACCCCCCATCCAAGCACATATGGAGCTCCTCCGTGCCCGGCTCCTGGCGCTGGGCACGAGCGGGGAACGAGAGACAGTCCCTGCCCTGCAGAGCTCGCAGCCTGGTGAGGGCAGCAGACAGCAAGCCTGGGGGTGATGACTGCCTCCAGAGGGAGCATCTGCCATCCCTCACACTGGGTCCGGGAAGGCCTAGACTCGAAAATTGAGGGGCTGGATCTGCTGAGACCCGAGGGGAAAGTGTCAGGCAGAAGGAAGGCACGCATGAAGGTCCTGAGGTGGGGGACATGTGGAATGTCAGGGAACTCAAGGGGAAGGGTGCCTGCAGCAGAGGGGCAGGAGCGGGAGGGAGAGCAGGGAAGGGTGCGCTGCACAGGGCAGGCTTGCAGAGGTGAAGCGGGTGGGCAGCAACTGGGATTTTATTCCCAGTACTGGGGAGAAGCCAGGGAGGGTTTCAGGCAGGGTGCTCCAAGGCCTGCTTCTGGTTGTAAAAAGACCACTCTGGTCCTGGGTGGAGAGTGAGCTGAAGGGGGTGAGGTGTGTCCTTGGGGGCCCCCACTGCTATTGGGGAGCACAAGGGCAGCTCTGATCTGGGCTGTAATTACTCCCGAGTTGTGGGGATCCTTTCTGCAGACTGGTTTTAAGAAGGGCAAAGTGGAGATGAGTCCAGGGCAGGCTCCAGCTGGAGCATCCCTCCACTGGCCGAGACCACAGCCCAGCCCTGGTCACCAGCAGGTGGAGGCCCTGAGGTGTCCAGTGCCCAGCAGGGTGGCAGCATCTGAGTCAACTGACCCAAGGGCCCAGGGCCTGGCTTAGATCCCAGCTTGAGAACATGGCAAGAAGTT
>NW_016837182.1:0-773 GCF_001698545.2 Rhinopithecus bieti | reverse complement strand
GACAAAGAAAATATCCTCAGATGAAAACTAGAAAGAAGCCTTGTTAGAAATTCTTGGTGATGTGTGAATTCATCTCACAGAGTTACACTTATGTTTTATGCAGCAGTCCATTATCACTGTTTTTGAGGAACCTGAGAAGGACTTCTTTGGATCGCATTGAGGCCTACGCTGATAAAGGAAATATCATCAGTTCAAAATGTGAAAGAAACTTTCTGAGACACTTCTTTGTGATCTGTGAATTCCTCTCGCAGAGGTACAGTTGAGTTCTCAGGAAGCAGTTTGCTAACACTCTTTTCGTGGAGTATGCAAAGTGAGATTTGGGAGCCAATAGGGGCCCATGGTGAAATAGGAAATATCCTCCGATAATAACTAGAGAGAAGCTTGCTGAGAGATTGGTTTCTGATGTGTGACTTCATCACACAGAGTTCCACCCTTTCCTTCTTGGAACAGTTTGCTAACTGTCTTATCTTGTGTTCTGCAATGTGATATTTGGGAGCTCATTGAGTGCTACGGTGAAAAAGGAAATGTCCTCAGATCAATACTGTAAAGAAGCCTTCTGTGAAACTGCATTTCGATGTGTGAATGCAACTCACAGAGTTACACGTTTCTCTTCAGTGTTCAGTTTGCTAACACAGTTTTCTGGAAATCTGCAATGGGATACTTTTGAACGCAATGAAGCATGCATTGACAAAGGAAATATGCTCAGATGAAAATTAGAAAGAAGCTTTTTAGAAACTTCTTGATGATGTGTGAATTCATCCCACAGAGTTACA
>NW_016837181.1:0-1136 GCF_001698545.2 Rhinopithecus bieti | reverse complement strand
ACGCTGATAAAGGAATTATCATCAGTTGAAAACGTGAAAGAAGCTTTCTGAGGAACTTCCTTCTGATCTGTGAATTCATCTCACAGAGTTACACCTTAGACCTCAGGAAGCAGTGTGCTAACCCTCTTTTTGTGGAATCTCCAAAGTGATATTTGGGTGCCCATAGGGGCCCAAGGAGTAAAAGTAAATATCCTCACACAATAACTAGAGAGAAGTTTTCTGAGAGATTGCTTTCTGATGTGTGACTTCATCACACAGAGTTCCACCGTTCCCTTCTTGGAACAGTTTGCTAACACTGTTGTCGTGGATTCTGCAAAGTGATATTTGGGAGCCCATAGGGGAACATGGTGAAAAAGGAATATCCTCAGATCAAAACAGGAAAGAAGCCTTGTGAGAAATTGCATTGACATGTGTGAATGCAACTCACAGAGTTACCCGTTTCCCTTCATTAGTTTGTTTGTTAACACAGTTTTCTGGAAATCTGGAATTACATCCATGTTAGCACAATGAAGCTCTCGGTGACAAAAGATATGTCGTCAGATGGAAACTAGAAGGAAGCTTTCCTAGAAACTTCTTGGTGATGTGTGAATTCATCTCACAGAGTTACATTTCTCTTTCATGGAGCAGTCCATTAACACTGTCTTTGAGTAACCTAAGAAGGGCTTCTCTGGATCGTTTTGAGGCGTATGCTGATAAAGGAAATATCATCAGTTCGAAAAGTGAAAGTAACTTTCTGAGAATCTTCTTTCTGATCTGTGAATTCGTCTCACAGACTTACAACTTAGACCTCAGGAAGCAGTTTGCTACCACTCTTTTCGTGGAATCTGCAAAGTGATATTTCGGAGCCCATAGGGGCCCATGGTGAAAAATGAAATATTCTCACATAATAACTAGAGAGAAGCTTTCTGAGAGATTGGTTTCTGATGTGTTACTTCATCACACAGAGTTCCACCCTTCCCTTCCTGGAACATTTTGCTAACACTGTTGTCGTGGATTCTGCAAAGTGATATTTGGGAGCCCATAGGGGAACATGGTGAAAAAGGAAATATCCACTGATCAAAACAGGAAAGAAGCCTTCTGAGAAACTGCATTGCCATGTGTGAATGCAACTCACAGAGTTACACTTTCTCTTCAGT
>NW_016837180.1:0-2806 GCF_001698545.2 Rhinopithecus bieti | reverse complement strand
CATGATTTGGGACATTCCCTTGTGGTAGCTCCCCTGACGCCACTGTCGGGGTGACTCCAGCTGAGGACTCCCTGGGACAGAACACAGTTATTACTGACGAGCTCTTTATGCTCCTTCAAAGCTCGGAGCTCAACTTCCTTGTGCCTGATTTCTCATCTACAACGTGGTATTTATAACACCTCTGTGGAACTGTTGTTCAATATCCTTCCTTTTTGAACAACCGTGCATTTGGCTGCCTGGAATACAGAATATGTTTTCCATCCTTCCTTGCAGCTAGGCATGCCTCTTACTCTGAAATGTGAGCTGCCCACAGTGACTTCCTTCCTAGAGTACAGTGTGGAAGGGGGGCTTAGCAGTTATTCTGGCACAAAGTCAGAAGGCAACTATTTTTTGCAAAAGTAATGAAACATTGATACTATTGGAACCTGGCTCTGAGCACCATGAAAGATGTGGAAAGACCACAAAACCTGTTTTCACATTGGCCAGAACGGACTGATATTACATCCTTGACGTTGGCCATAATCAGAATGTTTTTCGCTGCTTCTAAATTTTAGGCACTTTTGTATAAAACTGGAGCAGTACTGACTCCGTGTAAGGAAAAGTTTTGTTTCCTTGAGTATAATTATTGCTTTTCTTGACTTTGTAGCTCATTCATTAAAAATGGCCTCAGAAATCCAGGACCTTCAGCAAATATAAAAGAAATATGCTGACAAGCAACTCTGGGAATAGGCTAAGCGGCTTAGTAAGAATATCCTGATAGCACTTGCAGAAGGTCACACAACATTGGCCAAGAAAACAATGACTGACCGCCTCCCTGAAACAGCAAATGTTTCACAAGAATGCTTTGATCACCTGGGTATGGTGGCTCACACTGGCATTCTCAGCACTTCAGGAGGCTGAGGTGACAGGAATGCTTGAGCCCAAGAGGATGAGAACAGCCTGGTCAACATAGCTAGATCCTGCCTCTACAAAGTCTAAAATAATAATAATAATAATATCCTGGTATGGGAGTGCATGCCTGTCATCTTATCCTCTCAAAAGTATCACTTGAGTCCAGGAGGTCAAGGCTGCAGTGAGCCAAGATAACACTACTGCACTCCAGCCTGGGTGATCCTGTGAGTCCCTGTGTCTTAAAAAAAAAAAAAGAAGAAAAGAAAAGGACTATTTTCAGTTTAGCAGATTTAGTAACAAACAATCTTTGTGAAATGCTTTGATCATTGTTTATACTTCTCCTAATTTCCCTTAAAAAGCCTCGGATCAGAGAGGTGGTCTTTGAACATGAGTTCACAGCCTCCTTCGTGTTGTCAGCTTCCTGAATATAGCTAACTTTTCTTTTCAGCAACGTTTGTCTTTAGAGTTTTGGCTTTCAAGCAACAAGGGCCTGGACCTGAGTTGGGTTACAAATTTTGGCAAGCCCACCTGGAGCTGTGTGTTCTGGACTGTTTGCACCCTTTCACCTCACAAAAGACAAAGTAATTGGTCACAACATCACAACAGAGCTATCTTGGCCATGCTGCTTGGAGAAGTTCCTGTTTCCCAAGAGGTAGATCAGTTGATCACACAGCATGTTAGGTCTAACACATTCACATTACCAGAGATTAGTGGCAAATCTTCAGTGGCACTGGTTACTCATGGTAAAAGGGAATTGCAGGGACATCCCCAACAGCTGCCAAAAGTCTTTCTGCTTCAGGGAAACTCCCTTCTCTACTCCAGTTAGTGCTGGCTGTCTACTTTCACTTTTAGTTGGTGAAAAATCACAAACTTTTTGGAGTTTGTGTTTGTGATGAGCCAATGAACTCTACAGCCGGGTAAGTCCACTGAGGTGCACAGCAGGAGTCTACTTTCTTTACCGTTTGGACCTTTGAACATTTGTGGTACCTTTGGTAGGAGAAGTGACAATTAGTGACTCCATACCAGTCTCTCCCTTTATGGAAGCTTGGGTATGGGAAGCACTTCATTTGTTTGGGTTGGGTTTTGTTTGTGTGTCACCGTGGGAGGTGCTTCATCAATTCCCTCTCAGAGCCCACTGTGGTTCATATTGGCTGATCCGGACCCGAACCTGAACCCGATTCCGAACCCGAACCCGAACCCCTAGCCCTGACCCTAACCGCTAACCCTGACCCTAGCCCTGACCCTGACCCTGACCCTAGCCCTAACCCCTAACCCTAACCCTAGCCCTCACCCAACCCTTGCCCTCGCCCTTGCCCTCAGCCTACGCATACCCTGACCCTACCCTGACCTAACCCTGACCCTCCCCCTCCCCCTCGCCCTGACCCTGACCCTCACCCTCACCTTCACCCTGACCCTAAAACTCTGACCCTGACCCTGACCCTCACCCTAAAAACCCTGACCCTGACCCTAAAACCCTTACCCTGACCCTTAACCCTGACCCTCACCCTTATCCTGGACAACTACTGCACGGCTGGAAGGCAGGTAGTGTATTCACCATTGAGACGCTGGACAGAAGGATGATTCATGTACTAGGCAAGAGGAGTCAAGATTTTATCATGCTAGTCTGAACAAAATTTAAAACTTATGAATTATTTTTTCCAGAAATATTCGTTAGATAATTGGAGACTGTAGTTGACCCAGCATAACTGAAACTGCAGAAAGTAAAATCTTGGATAAGTGGATCTGCTGGACATTCTTGGGGCCACTATCCAGTTTATTACAGGAGACACTCTGCATGGTCAGTGGTGATGTCCCTGGAACAAATGTTCGGCCTTGAGGGAGAGGAGAAAAGAGGAATTTGGTTATGCAAATTCAATTTGCATCTGTCAGAAAACAAGTTCTACTAGTTGTTACT
>NW_016837179.1:0-4745 GCF_001698545.2 Rhinopithecus bieti | reverse complement strand
ATTTCTATGGGGCTGGTGGTGATATCCCCATTATCATTTTTTATTGCACCTATTTGATTCTTCTCTTTACTAGTCTTGCTAGTGGTCTATCAATTTTGTTGATCTTTTCAAAAAACCAGCTCCTGGATTCATTGATTTTGGGAGGGTTTTTTGTGTCTCTATCTCCTTCAGTTCTGCTCTGACCTTAGTTATTTCTTGCCTTCTGCTAGCTTTTGAATGTGTTTGCTCTTGCCTCTCTAGTTCTTTTAATTGTGATGTTAGAGTGTCCATTTTAGATCTTTCCTGCTTTCTCTTGTGGGCATTTAGTGCTATAAATTTCCCTCTACACACTGCTTTAAATGTGTCCCAGAGATTCTGGTATGTTGTATCTTTGTTCTCATTGATTTCAAAGAACATCTTTATTTCTGCCTTCATTTCATTATGTACCCAGTAGTCATTTAGGAGCAGGTTGTTCTTTAGCCATAAAGTGAGTGCCTTGGTCAGGCCATGCTGTGTGGAATACCATGACAGTGGATAAGGCATTCCATGAGTCCACAAATGGACTTCTTGGCAGAAGCATTGTGTGCAGGATAGGCAAATCTATATCCAGAGTGTCTATTCCAGTGAGGACAAACCTCTTCCCTTTCCATGATGGAAGAGGTTGAATATATTCAACCTGCCTCCAGGTAGCTGACTGATCACCCTGAGTAATGGTGCTATATCAAGGTTCAGGATTAGTCTCTGCTGCTGTCAAATTGGGCACTCAGCAATAGCCGTGGCCAGGTCAGCCTCGGTGAGTGGAAGTCCATGTTGCTGAGCCTATGCATAACCTCCATCCCTACCACCATGGCCACTTTGTTCACGGGCCCATTGGGCAATGACAGGGGTGGCTGGGGAAAGAGGCTGAGTGGTGTGCATATAACAGGCCATTCTATCCACTTGATTATTAAAATCCTCCTGTGCTGAGGTCACCCGTTGGTGAGCACTTACATGGGATACAAATATCTTCAGTTTTTGGCCACTCAGAGAGGTCTATCCACATACCTCTTCCCTAAATTTGTCACTAATTTTCCAATCATGCTTCTTCCAAGTCCCTGAACATCCAGCCAAACCATTGGCTACAGCCAATAAATCAGTATATAATCGCACATCTGGCCATTTCTTCTTTCATGCAAAGTGCACAATCAGGTGTACTGCTTGATGTTCTGCCAACTGCGAAGATTTCCCTTCACTGTTGCCCTTCAGGGATGTCCTAGAACAGGGCTGTAGTGCTATAGCTGTCCACTCTTGCATGGTTCCTGCATATCATGCAGAATCATCTCTGAACCAGGTCTTCTTTCTCTGTCAACTGATTATAGGGAACTCCCCATGAGTTCATCGGTGCAGCCTGGGGGAGAGCAAGCAGGGTTGCAGGAGTGGAGACCATGGGCATTTGAGCCACTTCCTCATGTAACTTACTTGTGCCTTCAGGACCTGCTCGAGCCCAATCACATATATACCACTTCCATTTGATGATGGAATGCTGCTGTGCATGACCCACCTTATGACTAGGGGGGTCAGAAAGCACCCAGTTCATGATAGGCAGTTCAGGTCACATGGTGACTTGATGACCATAGTCAAATGTTCAGTTTCCACAAAAGTTCAGTAACAGTCCAACAGCTGTCTCTCAAAAGGAGAGTAGTTATCTGCAGAAGATGGCAGGGCCTTGCTCCAAAATCTTAGAGGTCTCTGCCATGATTCACCTATGGGGACCTGCCAAAGGCTCCAAACAGAATCCCTGTCTGCTACTGACACCTCAAGCACCATTGGATCTCCTGGGTCATGTAAACCAAGTGGCAGAGCAGCTTGCACAGCAGCCTGGACCTGTTGCAGAGCCTTCTCCTGCTCTGGACCCCACTCAAAACTGGCAGCCTTTGAGGTCACTCATTAAATGGGCCATAGTAACACACCCAGATGAGGACCATATTGTCTTCAAACTCCAAATCAGCCCAGTAGGCAGTGTGCCTCTTTCTTGGTTGTAGGAGTGGCCAAATGCAGCAACTTATCTTTCACCTTAGAAGGAATATCTTGACAGGCCCCACACCACTGGATCCCTAGATATTTTACTGAGGTAGAAGTTTCCTTAATTTTAGTCACTTATTTCCCATCCTCTGGCAAACAAATGTCTCACCAATATGTCCAGTGTGTTTGCTACTTCTTGCTCACTGGATCCAATCAGCATAATGTCACCAATGTAATGAACCAGGGTGATATTTTGCAGAAGCAAAAAGCTGTCAAGGTCTCTCCAAATAAGATTATGACAGAGCTGGAGAGTTGCTACACCTCTGAGGTAGGACAGTAAAGGTATATTGCTGGCCTTGCCAGCTGAAGGTAAATTGCTTCTAGTGGGCCCTATGGACAGGAATGGAGAAAAAGGCATTTGCCAAGTCAATGGCTGCATACCAGGTACACATTATTCAAGCAATGAAACCATATCTGCTACAGCAGCTGCAACTGGAGTCACCACTTGGTTAAGCTTATGATAATCCACTGTCATTCTCCAAGATCCATCTGTCTTCTGCACAGGCCAAATGGGAGAGTTGAACAGGGATGGGATGGGGTGGGAATCATCACCCCTGCATCTTTCAAGTGCTTGATGGTGGCACTAATCTCCATATTGTTTTTGATTTACTATTTTTTTGATTTATTATTTGTTTTGATATCGTTTTTGATTCTCTATTTTTCTACGTAGACAGCTCTAATGGCTTCCGTTTGGCCTTTCCCACCATAATGGCCCTCACCCTACCAGTCAGGGAGCCAATGTGAAGGTTCTGCCAGTTGCTAAGTATGCCTATGCCAATTATGCATTCTGGCACTGGGGAAATGACCACAAGATGAATCCAGGGACCTACTGGACCCTCTGTAAGTAGGCCCTGAACTAAAACTCCATTAATTACCTGACCTTCATATGCCACTACTTTAACTGGAGGACCACAATGATGTTTTGGGTTGATTCCCCTGGAATCAACATCAGCTCAGAGCCAGTGTCCCGTAGTCCCCCAAATATCTGATTTCCCTTTCCCCAATGCACAATTACACTAGTAAAATGCCAGAGGTCTCCTCAGGGAAGCATGGGAGGAAGATTCACTACATAAATTGTCGGTAATATAGCGGGGTCCTTCCTCAAGGGGACCCGGCCTCCCCTTCATTCAAGGGGTTCTGAGTCTGTAAACTGGCTCAAGTCTGGAAATTGAATGAGGGGCCATGATTCTGTTTTAATAATTCAAATTAATCTTTTGTCCATTTGACCTAGTTTTCTGCTTGTATAAATTAAGTAGGAATGCAGTAGGCTACCTATCAATTTCCCTTCGAGGAACACCATGATTAATTAGCCAATGCCAGAGCTCTACACAAGTTGGACTATGCTGATTGCAGCTTTACCACTGCTGTCCATTACAGTAGCTAGGCCCACCTTGCCTTTGATGGTTCAGTGCTGCCACTTGGTCCCTGCCACTTCGGGATCCAACTATTCCCACTGTATTTAAATTTTGTAGTTGAGTGACTGCAGTTCCCACTGTTACATCTGACATACAGAGAAAAGCAATTACAGGGATCTTCAAAGATGCAGGTGCTGCCCTCACAAATCTATTTTGCAAGTCATTGGTCAAGGGTATATCTTGTAAGGGCATTGGCCAAAGAACAACTCGTCCTTTTAGGTGATCAGGTCTGAGCTCACTTGATGAAAAACATCTTTCAGTGGTAAGAAGTTGGGAATTTGGTCTGGATAGGGAAGGAAGCTTAAGATTCAGAATATTCTGTGACATGCACTATCCACAAAGAAAAGCAAGCTGTGAAAAGCAATTTATTTTTTCAAAGTTAATTGTAACCAACTAAAACTCAATACACATAAGAAATTCACTTGACAGATAAAGACATGGCATAAAATTCAAACTATCTAGTAACTTTGTTGAAATGAAGTAATGTTTTCTACTACTCAATTAGCAATATTTTATTTAAAATAATAGTAACTAAAGTTAATAAATATATGGTTAAAACAGTCTATCCAATCATTTGTAGTATCAGGGTAAATTAAATTAATTCTTGTGGAAAGAATTATCCAGCTGGGATAAGTAGGTCTAAAGTGACTAATCCACTCTACCATCCCAAACTCCCTAAGCTTTTGGATCCCTTCCTCTTCATTAAACCAAAGCAGATCAGGCATTTCCAGCTTACTCACAGTGGGGCATCTTTAAATCCATATTTCAGCTAACCAAGCAAATAAACTATTAGAACTTTTTTTTTTTAAACTCCCTGAGCTGCATCAAAAGCAGACTCCCTACTTAGTGGGCCCAAATCAACAAATTAAGCCTGATCCAACTCTGTTCCTTCCACTATTATCTCATAGCCTTAATATCCATTCCCATTTCTGTTGTCCAGATTGCTGTTTACATAAATTAGAGAACTCCAACAGTTATTTTTGAGTGTAGCGCACCACCTCGTGGGTCACACTCTCAACCTCACCTCTAGGGGTCTGCTGGGACTTTAGTTGTAGGTCTAGAAGCAAACAGAGGTGTTAAGGTGACTCCTGAAGAGAATCAACATTATCTTGCCTGGCAACTGCCTCACAGGAGGCCATCATTGTTGCCTCAGGCAGTGCAGGGCTTATCTCCTCAGACAAAAGTGGAAAGACTGATGGCAGCATGGGTCGGGGAGGGGACGTTGCCACTACTGGGGATGGGAAAGCTGTTCCTTCTGGCACAAAGGTTATATTATTATATATAATATAT
>NW_016837178.1:0-1776 GCF_001698545.2 Rhinopithecus bieti | reverse complement strand
TAAAAACATATGTGTCTTTATAGCAGCATGATTTATAATCCTTTGGGTATATACCCAGCAATGGGATGGCTGGGGTCAAATCCTATTTCTAGTTCTAGATCCTTGAGGAATTGCCACACTCTCTTCCACAATGGTTGAACTAGTTTACAGTCCCACCAACAGTGTAAAAGTATTCGTATTTCTCTGCATCCTCTCCAGCACCTGTTGTTTCCTGACTTTTAATGATCGCCATTCTAACTGGTGTGAGATGGTATCTCATTGTGGTTTTGATTTGCATTTCTCTGATGGCTAGGAATGATGAGCATTTTTTCATGTGTCTGCTGGCTGCATAAATGTCTTCTTTTGAGAAGTGTCTGTTCACATCCTTTGCCCACTTTTTGATGGGGTTGTTTGTTTGTTTCTTGTGAATTTGAGTTCTTTGTAGATTCTGGATATTAGCCCTTTGTCAGATGAGTAGATTGCAAAACTTTTCTCCCATTCTGTAGGTTGCCTGTTCACTCTGATGGTAGTAAAGTATAGTTTCCTTTTTATTTTAGTTTTAAGTATAATCAGTATTACTTAGTATCATAATATGGTTAATATTGCAAGACGTAAATAAAAATAGAAGGTTCTTTTTATGTTTGTTCTTAACTTTGTGTATAGACTTTGGTGGCATCTAAGTTTTGGTGCATCATATAAGTCTGATTTGAACCTGTTTCCGTTTACTAAGTAAACAGATATAAAATAATATGTTTTTTTCCCTCAAAAAAGCACACATATACTGTGAGAGATTGAAATTTTTTTTTTCTAAAGTCAAAGAAATGTTCTAACAAAGGATGCTATCTCAGCAGTTTACAACGTGAGAAGTCAATAGGTTCTCCTTCAGTCTCTCACTGTTTATCACAGGTTGTTGTGCTATAATCTGCTTGTCATTTTATTAACTTTGCTACTCTACTTTTACATTGTGTGACTCAACAATTAAAGTAACATCAACACACATGGCCAACTACTTCAACTATTTTCCACCTTAAATATTTCCTGCATTCCAAAGTATACAAAATATAAGTACTTTGTATCTTTTGGCTTCTCTAGTTTCATTAGTCTCAAAAAAGCAGAGATATTGTATGGAATTAAAAATGAATCAACATGCTTTCCATTTAATTCATTTATTCATTTAATAAATATTGATTGAGAGTAAGCTATATATGGTGAGTATTATGCAAGGTATTTGGATACATTGGTGAATTAGGCAGACTTATTCATAATCTCATGCTATTTATGGTCTTTTCAATAGCGTTTACTGTGTAATTTACTTTACACTGGACAGTGTACTAAGAATGTCTATGAGAAAGCACCAATAGTCCTTGAGTACTTCTGAAGATAAAGAAGAAAGATTATCATTAGAGGCAATTTGGAAAATAATCAGCACATTGGAGGTAACTGAATTCATAGGCATAATGAGGACACTGAAATAATTTAGTACATTTTCAGGGGTTATACACATGTTAGGTAGTATTTTTTCTTTGTGTGTGTGTGTGTGTGTGTGTGTGTGTGTATGCGTGTGTATGTGTAATTTTGCATATGAGAACCTGGAAAATTGTAAAAAGTGAATTCATTTTATATCATATTAGTAAGAGCTTTTAAAATTGATTTATATATATTTTATGTCTTTGACAAAATTATTAAAATATAATTGATGAGTGGAGAGCAAAATAGGCAAAGTCTATTCAGGAAAGTGTTGATTATTTAGTTTTCATACCTGAAATTTTCTCAGCTTGAAAAGAAAATAAATCAATT
>NW_016837177.1:0-3207 GCF_001698545.2 Rhinopithecus bieti | reverse complement strand
GATAGACTTCTTGCCCCAGCTGGGGCTCTGGAGCATTGCCCAGAGGCAGTGGATGGAGGGCGCTGGGCATGACATCAAGAGCTCTGCAGCCAGGGCCTGGGGCACCCTCCAGCTCCACCTTCCAGGAGCTCACAGCCAGCACCCACAGCGTCCCGTGTGCCCCAGCCAGGAGGGACCTCGGCGCTGTGGTGTCCACAGACCTCACCTGGGCAGGCCCCGGGCTGCATGCTGACCGCCAGGCGCCCAGGCCCCTTGAGGCAGCTAGCGGGCTGGATCCACACCGTGGCCCTGGGGAATGGATGATGTACAGGCGACGAAGCGACACACGTCTTTCATTTTGGGGGGTGAGAGGGGAGAAAATGGAAATGAAAATTTGAAAATGTGTGGGCTCTCTGCGAGCTCTCTGGGGTGGGCGGCTCAGCAAGCTTCAAGAGGTGGCCAGGATGCCTCGCCTCACCCCCAGATACCCTGGAGAGGTCGGCACGGCCCCTCTCGTGGGTGTCATGGAGACCGATGCAGGTCCCATTCCCCGGAAAGGGGAGGCCTGGGTCCACTCCGCAGGGCCCCTCGCGGGCACTGACGCAGAATGGAGTTGAGGTGGGGGCAGCGCTAAACCCCAGGGCTCCTGCCTGCCTCCCGTGGAGTCCGGTGATACAGGCAGCCCTGGTGAGGCCACCTGTGGGGTGTCTAGGCCCTAGTGAGACCCCAGGCTCCCACAGGATGAACGCAGTGAGGCGGGGAGGCCCTGCTGCCCTCCGTACTGTCCCTCCAGTTCTCAGCTTTCTGTGGTTCTCTGGGCCCCCTCTGCAGAGGGGCAGGGGAGCCCACCCTGGATCCTGAGGCTCGGAGCTTGAGGGAACTCAGAGCTCTGGCCAGGCCGCTTCCTTTGCTGATGGTGAAGCTGAGGTCCAGAAGAGGGCAGGGGCAAATCCCGCGCACTCCTCAAGCAATGGGAGCCTATGTCGGGGCCGGGGTCACAGGGAGCACTCCTGTGACCTCTAGGGCCCTAGAACCGGGGAGGATGAGAGACTGGGGTCCTTTCGTCCACCCCTGGGGCTGGGCAGAGGATCAGCCTGTTCCGCAAGCCGAAGCCGCTTCTGGCCAGTCCCAGCTGCGGCCCCTTTAAGAGGGGGTGGTGCTTCAGCCTGGCTGGAGGGACGCTGCCAGCGTGCGTGCGCCTACGGAAGCCTAGACTGCGCTTCCTGCGAGGCGCTAGCGGCGGCGTGGTCCGAGTGAGCTTGGGAGAAGCCGTGGTGGCTTCCATGTGATGATGGAGGAGGAGGCAGGTCTCAGCGGTAAGTGGCGGGGGCATGGTCCCCACCGGGAACCCTCCAGGCCTCCCTGCTCCTTCCCTGCCACTCCCTCCTTTCAGGCCCTGACTTCTTCCTGGGCATCTGGGCCCCAGTCGTCCACTTGGGGGCGTTGTGGGGTTCTGGCCGCGGCAGCGGTGGACCGCGGGACCTGGGTCCTTCCGAGCCCCACGGGCCTCTGTACTGGGGCCTATGGTTGTTATTGATGCCTCAGGACCTTTAGAAAGACCTCGCTAGGGCAGGGAACATCTATAGTTTCAATTCTTTGAGGAGTCTTCAGCTATTTAGCTGTTTTCCATGATGTGTATCCTAATTTTGATTTCCACCTACAGTGTATGAGTTCCCCTATCTCCAAAACCACGCCCTCATTCCTATTTTTGGTTTTGTTTTTGAGATGGAGTCTACTGTGTCTCCCAGGCTGAGTGCAGTGGCGCCATCTCAGCTCACTGCAACCTCCGCCTCCCGGTTTCAAGCAATTTTCCTGTCTCAGCTTCCCGGGTAGTTGGGACTACAGGCGCCTGCCACCACACCTGACTAATTTTTGTATTTTTAGTAAAGACGCGGTTTCACGATATTGGTCAGGCTGGTCTCAAACTCCTGACCTCAGGTGATCCGCCAGCCTCGGCCTCCAAAAGTGCTGGGATTACAGGCCTGAGCCACTGTTCTCAGCCCCTCGTATTTTTTATAAGTTTTCTAGGAGTAGGCATTAAGTGTGAGATTGTCTGCGTGTGGTTTCGAATTACAGTATTCTAATGAATAGTTAATTTTGAGGACCTTATCTCTTATCTGTTGTTTGGTTTTATGTCTTTGCAGAATTGTCTGTTTAGGTTCTTTGAGAAATATTAAATTGGATTGTTTTGCTATCTTGTAGTGTTTTTTGTGTACACGTTAGACGACAACTCCTCGTGAATTACATGATTGCCTGAAATGTTTGCCTAATGTATAGGATGCTTTTCTATGTAGAAAGTAGTTTGCTTTGCTGTGCAGAAACTTTTCAGGTTGATGTAGTCCGATGTTTATTTTTTGCGTTCCATGCATGTAATTTTGGTCACCCATATAAGAAATTATATATCAATGACAAAGCATTTCATTGTCAATGAGGTTTTTCTTCCAGGGTGTTTGTTTCTTCTCCTCTTGCAAAGGTGAGCAGAGATTCAAGTGACCCAAAATATATGCTCAACCTGTGTTGTAGTTAAAAATATTTTGTGGCTTATGGTCTTTTGTTTTGGCTTTCAATTTGAGGGGGGATTGATTTTCATACATCGTGTAAAATAAGGGTCCTATTTCTTACTTCTGCATCTGGATATCATTTTTCTGAAAGGTATTCATTGAGCAGACTCTGCCTTCCACATTGTGGTGTTCTTTATCAAAGTCAGTTGACTATGTCCATATTTGTGTTGATCGTGTTTTTCTCCTCCCTGTTTTTGTCCACAGTTCTAGGTATTTGATTTTATGCAAGTAACATATATCTGCTGCATAACTACAACTTGGCAGCAGTTTAATTTGATATCGACGATTGTGGGTCCTCACTTTGATTGTGTTTCTCAGAATTCCTTTAGATATTCATTACTTTTGTGGTTCCCTGTGATTTTTAGCAATATATATTTATTTCTGTTAACTTTTTTTCACAACATAAAGGTCCGTAGTTAAGGGTACAGTTTCATACAGATAGGTTGGATAATGATCAAATCAGGGTACTTAGGATCTCTGTTCCCTCATACAGGTATTTTTTTTTTTTTTTTTTTTTTTTTTTTTTTTTTTTTTTTTTTTTTTTTTTTTTTGTGGAGAGAACACTCAAAATTCTCCCTTCTTGCTTTTTTAGAAAAATATAGTATTATTAACTCCAGTCACCAGGCTGAGGAGGAGAATGCAGATGTATTCCTTTAATGTAAAGATA
>NW_016837176.1:0-1586 GCF_001698545.2 Rhinopithecus bieti | reverse complement strand
ACATATATTTCTTACACGACTGCATTCTGGTGACCACCTCCCTGTGGGACAGCTAGATATAACCAATTTGAATTGTCTCGCTAACCCTTACATCCCACATGGATGGCACAGACCAGCTTTTAATCACAGTGTGACTTCACAGAACTAGTGCCTGCTTGCTCTAAATCCACCAGAAACAACTCCCTGAGAGACACCTCCTTGGTCAATTCCCTCAACCCTGAGAAAAGCTCTGGCCCACAGGTCCCTGTCTGTCCTGCTCCCTACCTGCTGGTTGAATGTGCATCCTGGATGTTCCCCCCACTCTGTGTTGCTCTGCAGGTGTGCTGCCCTCATCTCCTGGGATTGTGAGCAGTGCTTTGCTGAGTTGCCTCTTCTGTGTCTCACTGACCTACGCAATCATTCTTGGATTTGGCCCTAGTGAAAATGTAATGTAAAGTTAATTTGAAACACTCAAGCTGCAATGTATGAACAATTCTTTACAAGGGACAAGCCCACAGAGGGGCAGTGCTGGCTGGAACACAGTGATGTCTGACTCATGTGTCAGCACAGGTCACCCCATCACATGAGACATCTCTCCACCCCATCCTCCTCACTGAAGCGCTCAGTGACTACTTTCCACCAACACCGCACTATACCCCGCTGTGTACCCCTTCCATATTCTGATTTGCAGGCTACTGGTCCACCCTGCTGGGGTGGGCTTTCCTTGTCTTTTGGGGTTTTGTCTCCCTTCACAGTTGACACAATCCAGAGGACAGGAATCATCTCTCCTTTCCCTCAATAGCGCCATCCAACTGGCTGACCAGCTGCGTGTCTCCAACTTATGAAAACTGGGGTTGGGAAGGAAAAGCTGAGCATCTCCAAGGGTTGGCTATCTAGATGCAGAGTATACCAGGAGTCTCCCTGCACCAGAGGCATTCAGCTGCTCTCTTGGGAGTCCCCATTCTCCTACCTCACTCTGTCCCCGGGGAGGAGTGACCCAGGGGCTGATACTCATGAGGCCCTCCAAGAGACAGGGAAGCTGTGGACATATTAGGTCACCCCAATTCTGCCACCCAGGACCAAGAAAACATAGGAGAGTGCACTGAAGACACAATACCCTTTGAAGTTTCCAAAGGGGAGCCTCAACCAAAAGACAATCTGATAAAATGTGTTTCCACAACAGAGGAAAGGAGAAGCATGCACATTTTGACAGGAAAGTGTCTGGTGGTGATTCTCTGAACATTTCACATGAGAGGAAAGGAGAAGTGCTCCATGACTGTTTCCCACCAACACTGCATTCTGTCCCCTGTGTACCCCATGTATATTTTGCTTTGCAGGCTATTGCTGTACCCCGTTGGAGTGGCCTTTCCTTGTCTTTTGGGATATTTCTCTCTTCACAGTTGAGACATTCAGAAGACAGGAATCATTTCTCCTTTTCCTCAATAGCAACATCCAACTGGCTGACGGCCATGTGTCTCCAATGGATGGAAACTGGAGTTGGGAGAGAGAAGCTGAGCACCCCAAGAATTGGTGATTTAGATGAAGAGTATACCAGGCATCTCCTCCACCATTAGTCATTCAGGGGCTCCCTCAGGAGGCCCCACTCC
>NW_016837175.1:0-4211 GCF_001698545.2 Rhinopithecus bieti | reverse complement strand
GTAATTATTAATATCTACTTGTCCACATACATACAGGCTTGCTTAAGTGACTATATATTGCTAGACCAACTTTTAAAATTGATTTGAAAATCAATTTTCCCCAGACAGAAACAACTAGAACCAATGCCACAAAACATTTTTTAAAACTGACTTAATATAAATAAAATTATTTTAATGAAAACAGACACTCAGTATTTAGTGAATTTTATTTTCAAAGTAAAAGTTGTAAGTAGCAACTAACTATAGAAAATTAAGTTTGAGAAATGAATACAGATCATCAATTCTGAAGGATACCAATTTTTTGAGATGTTTAGTTCATTTATATATTTAGAAAATAAACATCTGTGGTCATCGTTATCATCAGAGAAAGCATTTTAACAGGTATTTTCCAGAAATAAGAAAATACATGGGATAATTAGTGGATCAGAGAACATTTCTGTATGCTAATATAAGCGAACAGTTTTACAGTGCACTAGTTCCCCTGAACAACTCTCTTCTTTTCTTTTCTTTTTTTTCTTTTTTCTTTTCTTTTTTTTCTTTTTTTTTTTTTTTGAGACGGAGTCTCGCTCTGTCGCCCAGGTTGGAGAGCAGTGGCGCGATCTCGGCTCACTGCAAGCTCGGCCTCCCGGGTTCACGGCATTCTCCTGCCTCAACCTCCCAAATAACTGGGACTACAGGAGCCCGCCGCCACGCCCAGGTAATGTTTTTGCATTTTTAGTGGAGATGGGGTTTCACCGTGTTAGCCAGGATGGTCTCGATCTCCTGACGTCGTGATCCGCCCGCCTCGGCCTCCCAAAGTGCTGGGATTACAGGCGTCAGCCACAGCACCCGGCCAACTATTTTACTTTAAATCCAATTTTATTAATTTCTAGCCTCTTTGAAAGCCACTATTAATATAGTGTAAAAATTATATACATCGACATTGATGTTGAAATCTAGTATTTTAAGATCCTGCCAGAATCAAATCTTTGTCATTAAAGTAGACTATATATATTCTCTGTGACTTTCCCTTTCTCTCACCAAGGTGACATACATAAGGCATTTGTTGAATGATTTAATTAGTTTGGATCCAATAAGTAAATTCCCCTTACCTATGCCCTTTCTTTTCCAAATCATCTCACGCAACCATGCTCTACCTTACCTGCAGTTTTCAATGGAAGTTAGAAGATTCAAGCGGTCTGGACTTTCTTACCGGCTCAACATGAAATATGGGTAAGTTGGTCCCTTTTCCTTTGCAGAATGTTATATAATTCAGAATAATATCAAACTGTTTGTGCAAACCTGAGGAATAATATGAGGCTGTTTCAATAGAGTCATTCTTTTCTGTTCCCTGACATCTTGGTTCTTTCTATCTCATAGTAAGTACAGTAAGTAAAGTCACTTAATAAGTGTAAGACCTGAGCTATTCCTGAAAATAGCAGATGCTGTTCTCTCCCATATCTTTTTTCACCTTTTCCTAGACTTATCACTTCTCAACCACTTTGACTTAAAAGTCAAAAGATCTACCTAAGAGACTTTAAGCGAGTCATTTAATGATATTCAGTGTCTCTGTAAGAAAAATAGTATTAAATGGCTAGATTACAGAGTTCTTAGGAAAACTTAATTGAATTATGTACCTGAAAACACTTTATAAACTGTAAAGAATTCAATAAGTTAGTAATATCATAAATGGTTCTTTTCTTTGTTATTTCTTTATTATTCCATGATAAAAGCATTATTTTTATAGACTTTCACATTTCTGTTGCATAACACCCATATATTACAAAGCCATTCAACATTTCATTCATGTATGAGACTGTACGCCAGATATGACATTTCATTCAGAAGTACTGAATGAAATAATGCAACCATTGTCTAATCCTGTTTTTTCACTTTAGCAAGTTGCTTATTGAGAAGAATGCTTTAACATGAAAAATGACTAGATTTTTATCAGTTATGCTTCCACAAAGAATATTTAAAAAGCAGTCTTTTAAAAAACGACGTGGGTTATTTATAACTTCCCGTATTCCTTTCATCTTATTGGCAACACAATATATGATATTTTATAACCCCTGTAATTTCCATTATCAGTCTGCAACTCTGCATTTCTTTCTTTGTGGACTCATATATTTTCAAATTATTTATTCCTCCCAAGGTATAGTCATGCAGTTGAAAGAAAAAAGTAATGTTAAGGGTGAGCATGAGTAAAAGTGGTTCAGTAAAAGGCACATAAATCTCGCCTTTTCCTACCCATGTCATGAATTAGAGTATCACCAAAGTTTTAGAACAACTTTTGAAAATACTGAAAGATAATTTCTGTGGATTAAGGGTCATCTTGCAGACTAAAATGTCAGTTTCTTTTCTACCTTGCTAATATTAGTTCTTCTTCATTCTCTATTCCAGGGAGTGTTTAAATGTGTTTTGAATAATCCTGTTTTGCCATTCATTTGAAGTTTTCCATGAAAGCTTGAATTCCTCTTTTTTGGATTTTTATTTGTTTTCAGAAATTAAGCAATTCACATGGATTTCTTTTGATAATAACTTTTCAGATGTCTTTGTTTTTAAGACTATTGTTTCTATAAACGTCCTTAGCCTTTATTTTGTTTCTTTCTACAACAATGGGTTTCATTTGATTTTTTTAATTTATGATTCATGCTCTTAAATATCACCATCTTCAAACTTATTTCCTTGAGAATGTTCCAGTTTCACAGATTGTATTTATAAGCCTATAACTGGCACTCGAATATTATCTAATAATACTATTATAATGCTCTACTACAGGGTGTTCAAAAAGCATTGGATCCTAGAATTGTTTCTGTGTAGCTGTTCTTTGGAAGTAAAGCTCTGTACGCTGACATTGAACTGAGTCTAGAACATAAATAAATTAGTTTAATTCACAATTTATTATCTTCATGAGAGAGAGCTATATATTTCTATCAATAGCACTAACTCACATTTGACTGTTCTTAGAATTGTGATGCCCTTCTTGCATGAAGCTGATGTAATTTTCCAATTACATATGTAGTCTATAAGTGTTTATGCACATGCCTAAATCCAGTTTATTTTTTCAAATTTATAACAAACTACAAATGTATAGGAGAACAAAATATAATAAAAACACATAAAGAAACTAGCTAATTTCATACATATTAAGGTATCCAATGTACATCATAAACTTTCAGGTAGAGGAAATAATTCTTATAGGAAGTGGATTGCACCTGGAATATGAAAGTAGTTAAGCATTGTAGAACAGCACGAAGAAGAGGAAGATCATTGTATTCCACTGAACTAACATCTATCATGAGCAAGACATAACTAGAAAATAAAGTGGATATAAAGATAAGGAAGATATTGCGTTTGTTCCTAAGAAGCTCATAAGAAGATACAGAGGTGGCTCAATACATTGCATTGCATGTTGTACTGTAATGAAATCTAATGTAGAGGAACAAGACAAGTGCTTCATAAACAGGGAGAAGGAAAAAATTAATTATGACATGGGACATCAGAAAAGACTAGAGATGTGTGAATGGATAAGACTCTCACTAGCAAGATGGAAGAGATGTTCCATTCAAAGACAATGGTATGCCCAAAACCCCATCAGTACATCACCATCATCAAAGACCAAAGGCAGATAACACCACAAAGATGGGGGAAAAGCAGTGCAGAAAAGCTGGAAATTCAAAAAATAAGAGTGCATCTCCCCTCCAAGGAACGCAACTCATTGACAGCAACAGAACAAAGCTGGACGGAGAATGACTTTGATGAGTTGAGAGAAGAAGGCTTCAGTCGATCAAACTTCTCAGAGCTAAAGGAGGAACTATGTACCCAGTGCAAAGAAACTAAAAACCTTGAAAAAAGAATGGAAGAATGGATAACTAGAATAACCAATGCAGAGAAGTCCATAAACGAACTGATAGAGATGAAAACCATGACAAGAGAACTACATGACAAATGCACAAGCTTCAGTAACCGACTCGATCAACTGGAAGAAAAGTATCAGTGACTGAAGACCAAATGAATGAAATGAAGCAAGAAGAGAGGTTTAGAGAAAAAAAGAGTAAAAGAAATGAACAAAGCTTCCAAGAAATACGGGATTATGTGAAAAGACCAAATCTACGTTTGATTGGTGTACCTGAAAGTGATGGGGAGAATGGAACCAAGTTGGCAAACATTCTGCAGGATATTCTCCGGGAGAACTTCCCCAACCTAGCAAGGCAGGCCAGCATTCAAAT
>NW_016837174.1:0-4041 GCF_001698545.2 Rhinopithecus bieti | reverse complement strand
AATCTCCTAACATCAGGTAATCCACCTGCCTTATCCTCTCAAAGTGCTGGGATTACAGGTGTGAGCCACTGCACCCTGCCATTACAGGTGTAATTTCTAAGCCACTCTCTCACATCCACTCCCATTTTTTAAAAAACACCAGCTTTATGGCTATATTTTTTTTTCCAAGAGAACCAGTTACCCATTTGAAGTACAAATAAGACACCATATTTAAAAACCAAAAATGTCAGTTTGCACAGAAGTCTCCAAATACCCAGTCGATTTGAGCCTTGAGAATAAGATCACGCTGTTGGCTGAATACAACTCCCCTTTCCATCTGTCTGCCTGTGAGCTAGACACAAGGACTAAGCCATGAGCTAGAGACGTAAAGGCAGGAACCACCAAGGCAGCCGAGACTCCAAATAAAAGCTTGAGGGACCAACACAAAGGTACCACCCCCTGCATGCCCTCCTCTTCTTCCTTTTCAGAACTTCCAGAGGATGAATCAGGGACCTCCCTCAGACATCCCACTGTGCAGGCGGCCAGAGGGGAAGGCGGTGGCAGCCTGAATGAGGCCACCGGGAAATCACATTCCACAAATTCTCCATGTGCTTTATATCCTCTGTCTCTGAAGAACTATGCGAGACAAAGAGTCGCTAGAAAACCGTATTCAAGTGTCATTTCACATTTCAAGCAAAGAAAACAGTGGTGGGGCATGAGGGAAAAACAGCCACGTGTTCTGGGGTGTTAAGTAAGGTTTTTTCTGTTAGTAACAAAAAGTGAACTCCAAGTGTAAGATCGGAGGACCTATTCACATGCCTTCAGGTTCTGCTACTGCACTTCAACTTAAGAAAATGATTCTGTGTATTGGTAACAAGGCGTGAAAGTCTGTGTGAGAGTCTGCATGGCTGTAATCAGGGTTCGTGTTGGCTCCATAGTAGAGGATGTTACACTGTTACATTATCTTCTACAAAAAATCCTGAAAAAAATGAAGGCTGAATAGACATACACACCCTCCCAAATTAATCCAAATATCCATCGATATGAAAACAGATGAATTACGGTTTCCATCATGGAATATTCCTCAGCAGTGAAAACAAACTATAGCCACAGGTGCCAACCAGGATAAAGAAAACCTTTTAAACACGCTTAAAGTGAATTGGCTAGGCGGAATTCCTCCACTACAGGCATCGGCTCCAAAAGGGTACTGTTTTGAATCCTGTGATGTAGAATGATAATTAGCAACTGTGTTTAGGGGCACTTAAAAGTGCCCCTAAAAAAGCAAAATAATGACTACACAATTTGAAATTCTTTGTAAATTATAACTATTATTATGAAAATTCTAAAACTGTGAACACTTTCCCAACCGTTCCTTTGACAAACTTCAAAATGCCCTGGCATTGCTCGCCACACCCACAGGTGTGCCAAAATAAATGAAAATATAGCCCAAGTTAGTACAATCGAAACCTGAAGATGTCCGAGCTGTCCCTGCCTTGCTATCTACACATCATGTAGAAATCTAAGAGCATGTAGTGACACTGCAATGCAAGGCTCAAACCAACTAAGTATTTGGAAACTTCTGTGCAAATTGGCATTTTTGGCTTTTAAACACGGTGTCATTTGTACTTCAAACAGGTAACTGTTTCTTTCCCTTGGAAAAAATACAGCCATAAACCTGGTTTAAAAAAAATAATAAATACGGGAGTGGGTATGAGAGAGAGTAGCTTAGAAATTTTACCAGTATTGGCAGGGAGCAGTGGCTCATGCCTGTAATCCCAGCACTTTGAGAGGCAGGCCCCACAGGGCCTCTCAGGGCACCGGTCTCCTCTGCTGCCTTCCTGCTGGACCAACCAAAGGACATTCACTGGGTTTCCACCCCTGTATTATCCACCCCCAAGGTGGTCTCATCCTCGTCTGGGGCTCAGCTCTGCCCTAGTTTCCTAAATCTCTGCCTTCAGAGCCTGAAAACACCCACGCCCAGGGTACCCCTAAGTCCACATTTACCCCAGAGAGTCCCGATTTTATCTGTTTTCCCAGCATCGCCCTAGTGATAATTTATCCTGTAAATTCCAACTGCCTTCACACCTCACCCCCGCTGTCTCCCTCCAGACCCCACTCAGATGCACCTGTCCCGGACCCCACACCCAGGTCTGTGCATGCTGCCCTGCTCTGTCCATGTGGGGACCATCTCCCTTTCTTGAGGAATCAGCTGATGATCATCTCCTTGTGAAAAGCTGCCCTGACTTCCAGCCCTCTCCAGCAAAGACAGAGGTCGTCCTCGGTACTTCGCCCGAAACTCAGACCAAGCATGAAGGTGGCAAAGATGCTAGTTGTGCCTGGGATGCCATGGGCAGGGTCCCCAGATGCTCTGCACATTGTCCAGGGCACCACCTGAACACAAGTGCTAAAGAAATAAAACCGACGTGTGCTGACCCCTGATAGGGCCTCCTTTTCCATCCACATCTGTCTCTCCTCTGGACAGTAAAATGCACAAGACAGGGAGGGCTTGTCTCACTCATCTTCAAACTCCCAGGGTCACCCTGGCAGGTAAAGGGAACTCAAATGTCTTCTGAAGGAAGCGGCTGGTTAGCTGCCAAGTTAAGGGGTCTCTGAAATTCAGAGCTCCGCATAGGAGTCCAGCACACTTTATTATGAATGACTCCAACCACGGCAGAAGTGGCCGTGGAACCAGTGCTAACCAATTCAGGGTTTGTTCACTGTTTCTCAGTTCAGTATTGATTTGCTTTAAGGCGACCCCCAGAGCAAATGCCAGAGAAAAGGCAAGTAGGCAAGGCAAAAAAAAAAAAACTTTATTTACAAACCAACGTGATGGAGGGGCGAGGTTCACTGGTCTCCTGCGGTGGAGGCCGAAGAAGTCGCTCCGGCGTTCTCAGGCGAGGTTCCTGGGTCCCGCGCACAAGGAGGGGCCGAGGAAGTTCTCTCCGGTGTTCTCAGGCGAGGTTCCCGGGTCCCGCGTAGGAGGAGGGGCCGAGGAAGTTCGCCCCCTGCGCCCGCCGGGAGCGGCTTTTATGTCCTGGGCCCGGGAGTGGGAGGGCAGTGGTCGGGACATAGGCGGGTCGGGGGCGGGTCGGTAGGCGTGGCTAGGCGGGTTCCGGTTCTTCTCTGTTGGAGGTCGGGTTGCGCCTGCGCAGTCGACCCGTGTCTTTCCCGGGCGCAGGAAAGTTGACGGTGAAGAACCCGGAACTGTGCCATCTTGCCTCCATTCGTCCAAACAGAAACCATGATTCTCAGTAAACTAACACAGGAACAGAAAACCAAATACCTCGTGTTCTCACTCATAGGTGGGAGATGAACAATGACAACACATGGACACAAGGAGGGGAACATCATACACTGAGGCCTGTCAGAAGGTCGGGGTCAGGGGAGGGATAGCATTAGGAAAAACACTTAATGTAGATGACGGGTTGATGGATGCAGCAAACCACCATAGCACACATTTACCTATGTAACAAATCTGTATGTTCTGCACATGTACCCTAGGACTTAAAGTATAAAAAAAATAAAATTAATTAATTAAATAAATAAATAAATAATAAATAAATAAATAAAAGCGTATCCAGGTTAGGTGGAAGTTTACTGTAAAATGAAGTGAAATCTTAACTTTTGCCTATATTAATTTGTTTTAAACACAAGATAAATATATGTGATAAACGTATTTGTATATAGGTCAAATATTAGAGCTAAATGAAAAACACAAAATGAAATAAACAGGTTATCTGGTGAAAAAGTCATAGGACTAAGCTATAATGTGTACACTAGGCAAGCATATCCCAAAGGTTGTCTCAGAATATTACAGTCAGAAAATTGGAGACCAGTTAGCCAAGACACTGTAAATGAAAACACTGTCATTACTGAACCTAACATTTACTTTTATTGTATCTTGAATTTGTAATGCAAATGAGTGTATAAAAGTAGAACCTGGGGTTAAAAACATTTTGCTACTCCTCTAAACAAGGAAAACATTTTTTAATAAAGGAAAGAAATAGAAAATATTATGCCATTATTTTAAGTAAGTCTCTATGATATTTGATGATCTGTGGC
>NW_016837173.1:0-338 GCF_001698545.2 Rhinopithecus bieti | reverse complement strand
CAGAAAGTGAGTGAGTAAGAGATTTTAAGAAATTGGCTTACATTATTATGGGTGCTGCCAGGTCTGAAATGTGCTGGGGGGACCAGCAGGCTGGAAACTCTTGCAAGAGTTCATATTGTAGTCTTGAATACAAAGGCAGTCTGGAGGCAGAATTAGTTCATATTCAGGTCTTTTCTCATAAGCCTTTAACAGATTGGATAAGACCCACTCACATTATGGGAGGTAATTTGCTTTACTCAATATCTTATTGAAATGTTAATCATATCTGAAAAGAAATGTTTTCACAGCAACATCTGAACTAGTGTTTGACCAAAAAACTGGGTACCAGGACTCCCCTA
>NW_016837172.1:0-1403 GCF_001698545.2 Rhinopithecus bieti | reverse complement strand
AAAAAAAAAAAAAAAAAAAAAAAAAAAAAAAAAAAAAAAAAAAAAATCCAAAAAAAAAAACAAAAAACACCGGGGTTTTTTTTTAAAAAACAAAAAAAAAAAAACCCTTCAAAAAACCCAATGAATCCAGGAGCTGTTTTTTTGAAAAGATCAACAAAATAGACCGCTAGCAAGACTAATAAAGAAGAAAAGAGAGAAGAATCAAATAGACGCAATCAAAAATGATAAAGGGGACATCACCACCCATCCCACAGAAATACAAACTTCCATCAGATATTACTATAAATAGCATTTTGCAAATAAACTAGAAAATCTAGAAGAAATGGATAAATTCCTGGACATATACACCCTCCCAAGACTAAACCAGGAAGAACTGAATCCTGAATAGACCAATAACAGGCTCTGAAATTGAGGCAATAATTAATAGCCTACCAACCAAAAAAGTCCAGGACCAGATGGATTCACAGCCAAATTCTACCAGAGGTACAAGGAGGAGCTGGTACTATTCCTTCTGAAACTATTCCAATCAGCTGAAAAGGAAGGAATCTTCCCTAACTCATTTTATGAGCCCAACATCATCCTGATACCAAAGCCTGACAGAGATACAACAAATAAAGAGAATTTTAGACCAATATACCTGATGAACATTGATGTGAAAATCCTCAGTAAAATACTGGCAAACTGAATCCAGCAGCACATCAAAAAACTTATCCATCATGACCAAATCAGCTTCATCCCTGGGACGCAAGGTTGGTTCAATATATGCAAATCAATAAACGTAATCCATCACACAAACAGAACCAATGACAACAACCACATGATATTTCAATAGATGCAGAAAAGGCCTTTGACAAAATTCAAAGCCCTTCATGCTAAAACTCTCAATAAATTAGGTATTGATGGTATGTATCTCAAAATAATAAGAGCTATTTATGACAAACCCACAGCCAATATCATACTGAATGGGCACAAATTGGAAGCATTCACTTTGAAAACTGGCACAGGACAAGAATGCCCTCTCTTACCACTCCTATTCAACATAGTGTTGGAAGTTCTGGGCAGGGCAATCAAGCAAGAGAAAGAAATAAAGGTATTCAATTAGGAAAAGAGGAAGTCAAATTGTCCCTGTTTGCAGATGACATGATTCTATATTTAGAAAACCCCATTGTCTCAGCCCAAAATCTCCTTAAGCTGTTAAGCAACTTCAGTAAAGTCTCAGGATACAAAATCAGTGTGCAAAATCACAAGCATTCCTATACACCAATAACAAACAAACAGAGAGCCAAATCATGAGTGAACTCCCATTCACAATTGCTAAAACAATAAAATACCTAGGAATCCAACTTACAAGGATGTGAAGGACCTCTTCAAGGAGAACTACAAACCATTCCTCAAGGAAATAA
>NW_016837171.1:0-340 GCF_001698545.2 Rhinopithecus bieti | reverse complement strand
CCTATAAGTATACCTATATACCTATATCTATTCTATCTATTATATTTATAATATCTATATTTTATACCTATATCTATTATATCCTTATTTTGTATATATCCTTATTATATCCTTATCCTTATTTATTATATCTATTATGTCTATATTTTATACCTATATCTATTATATCTATTTTGTCTATATTTATACTTATATCTATCATATCAATTATGTCTATATTTTATATCTATATCTATTATGTCTGTAGTTTATACCTATATATATTCTATCTATTATGTCTATATTTTATACCTATATCTACTGTATGTATATTTTATGCCTATATGTATTATATGTAACT
>NW_016837170.1:0-4750 GCF_001698545.2 Rhinopithecus bieti | reverse complement strand
GGCTCCTCTTGATGTGTCACCCTGATCACCCCTCAGAGTACATGAGCCTTTTGACTTCAGCCTGTCCCAGGTACAACACCGACTCCCACCCACCTCCTGAACCAGCCTGTTCCGGGGATTGCTGTGGACACAGACAAGCGGGCCCAATACATCTAGTGGCATTTCTTGGCAAGGACACTCATGATGCTCGACCATAAAACTAGGGGTCAGCTGGTTTTTCCGGACTGTAATTTACTTGTGGCACGCGTGGATACTGATTGACCCAGCAAGGGGCACGGAGGAGGCTGAAGGAAAACCCACCGTGACTCGCCAGGCATTCCTGCACACACCGACATCTTCAGACTCAGGCGGCGTCCTAGTCTTACAATCAAACCGAAGCTCAGAGAAACTAGGGAGCTCGTCCAAGACCAGCAACGAGCATGTGGGCAGCTAGAATTCAACTAAGTCCTTCCCTGGATCCATCTGCGCTGCTCCTCCCACCCACACCCCGCCATGGCCCCCCATGGACACAGCAGGTCTGAACATCCGGCACCCCAAACGCAGAGTAGGGAGCAGAGCCGGCTTCCGCCGTGGAAACTCACACGCAGCGCATTGCCCTTCTTGCCGAATGCCTCAGGACTCTGCGGTAAGGGCTGCAGATGTGACCTCACTCTGCGTCACGAGATCTGGGTGGCAGGCAGCGTTTTGGAGAGTGCGCCTCCAGACAGGAGAGGGGCATCTGACGGGGCTCTTCAGCTGATCCATGAGACACAGGACACCTGAGAGGACTGACAAACCCCACAAAGTCGCTCCCAGCCTGTGGAGCAGCTTAGAGAGGACGCGGCAGCTGCGGGCTCCTCCCAGCCCAGGCTTCGGCCTGTGGAGCAGCTTGGAGAGGACAGGGCCGCTGCGGGCTCCTCCCAACCCACACTTGGGAGGGGTCTTGCTGCAGCCTGTGGTGCTAGCAGTTCAGGCTAAAAAGCACGAGGAAGCTTCCCAGGGCAGGAGCTCTCCTTACACAGCAAAAGCCGCACAGGCAATGCAGCAGGGCGTACTTCAGCCCAGGGCTCAGGAACCACGGGGTGCAGCGCGGCCTGCAGCAAACCAGACACATCAGAAGCCAAGGTCCCACTTTTATATTCAGTGACATCGAACGAAGAGTTATTTATCTGTAGCAATCGCCTTCCGGGGGGACCCGTACAACCCGCAAGACCACCGACACTGACCACGAGTCTTTCCTAGGTCCTGGAGGCTACCCCACTTTACACGCATTGGTTCCATTCACAAATCTATGCGGGGCAGCTGTTAACCCTAACTTAGAGATAAGGCAAATGCTGCTGGAAAAGCTAAGTGAGAAAACCTGACTTTCACACACCTGCCGTCTCCAAGACCCCTACTACTCTATGTCCTGGGTCTCAAGGGTTGGGTGTGTGGCATTTTAAGTGACGGTTTTCTTCTCTCCTACACCTGTTTAGCCTGAACGTGCACACACATGCTCTGCTGCAGGTGCACTGCTGTATGTGGACCAGCAACGCTCTTTCCTGCCTCGGGTTCTTGTCACCTTCTTCCGGAAAGCTCTCGCCTGCTTTAAAAGCAGTGCCAGGCAGGCCTGGTCAGCCACACAGTGAAATTCCTGCAGTGTCAGAGCTAAGTGCTGGCTGAGATTAACAGCAAAGACAGCAGAGTAATGGGGATAAACTGCACAAAACTGTATTGTAACGCAGACGAAAGTCTAGAAGCACAAGCAGCTGACACCCCTGAGAGTGCAGGTGACTGCGTCTGTGATGTTAATAGCAGCTTGCTGTTTCCAGCGCCTCCATGTGCCAGGGTTTCCAGTCAGTGTTTGTGTTTATCTGCTGCTGGGCTGCCCGATCAAACCTCTGTAGAGATCAGGGATATCTAAATTGACCCAGTATCTGCACGCTGGCTGCTCAGAGGCCATGGTGTGGAACGGCCAGGCCATCGCTTAGACGGGACACAAGCACTTCACTTGCCACTCCTGTCTATTTCATCAAATCCTATTTTCTCCTGTATATTGACCATAGCAAAGTCTTTAGCCTTCGAGATGCATTTCAAACATCAACTTGCTTTGTTCAAGAGGTTTAAGACACACTTACGTCTTTCTTGCCATGCTCAACACACACGGCCGGCAGTTTCTGAAGTCACTGGTGTTTCTGGAACAAAAGCCTTGGCCTGCCCCAGTGAACATTCACACTGAGCATACTGTCGCCAGGTTGCTTGGCCAGCCAGCAGGGGGCAGGAGAGACCCGCAGGGGCCGCGTGGGGTCCCTGCAAACCCGTCTCACTCCCTCAATCAAGGGCGGTGCCTCCTGCCAATCCTGCCAATCCAGGCTTCC
The DNA here is from genome assembly GCF_001698545.2 of Rhinopithecus bieti. Lineage (NCBI taxonomy): Eukaryota > Metazoa > Chordata > Mammalia > Primates > Cercopithecidae > Rhinopithecus > Rhinopithecus bieti. The sequence continues at coordinate 2,414 of NW_016837170.1, read as the reverse complement.
TCCAAGGGGAAGCGGCCTCTTCAGCTGCCACCTCACTGACTTCAGACGGCTCAACCAATGGGGCAACAGATTCAACGTAAAATAACCAACAACATTGTTTCCAAACCAACATGCTACTAGTGCCTTATCCTTCAATGCTGCTTAAACACGGAAAAGTATGAGGAAAAAAGAGCATGGCACTTACTTCTTAAAAAATAACCCCTCTTCCAGGTTCATTTTACCCATATCATGAAGACTTAGAACTGTGGATTCCCTCCAGGAACGTGGAGTGGGGGTGGATCCCCAGGTCAGTCACCCCCCCCACCACGGGGTTCACACCTCTCCAGGCCCTATCACCTCATCAAGGAAAGGTGGCGTCTCTGAGCTCTCTTCGCAGGGAGCACCCAAACGGGAGCTAGAGAGAGACACAGACACACCCACACAACTGCTTTAAAATCCTGAAATGCAATACGTATTTAAGGATTTCATTATTAGTTTTTTAAAACGGTAAGAACAAAGTGAGCCTGGTTTTAACCTCTCTGCCACAATAACACCGTGTACATCTGTCTTTTACTGCTTGTTCCTTCTCCAGCAGCTCCTGCATGGCTGGCCGACTGCAGAACAAGAGCCTCTGGTACTCCCGGGAGGCCCTCGGTAAAAGCGTGAGCACCACGATCATGTCTCAGGGCGCCGCACATGTTAGGGTCGCCTGCAGACCGCCATTCCCAATGCCTGGAAGGCACTGAACGGGCCTCCTGCTCTTCGTAAATGTCAGCCTTCTTAAGCTATGTTGTGTTGAAAAATTTTAACTGCAGTCCACACATTATTACGGAAAATTAAGTTTGCAAGGTTGAAGGGTTTTCTGAAAGTCGACTTCTAATCCTGGAAGGAAAAAAAAAAATGGGCCAATGTGGTGCTCACACCTGTAATCCCAGCAGTTTGGGAGGCTAAGGTGGGCAGATCGCTAGAACCCAGGAACTCGAGACCAGCCTGGAAAACATGGCAAAACCCCATCTCTACTAAAAATACAAAAAAAATAATAATAATAATAATTAGCTGGGCATGGTTACATGTGTCTAATCCCAGCTACTCAGGAAGCTGAGGTGGGAGGATCACCTGACCCCAGGAGGTGAAGACTGCAGTCAGCCAAGATTTGTGTCACTGCACTCCAGCTTGGGCGAGAGTGAGACCCCGTCTCAAAAAAAAAAAAGCAAAAACTGTATAAATCATTACAGAAAGGAGCTGGCCAGGCACGGTGGCTCACGCTTATAATCCCAGCACTTTGGGAGGTCGGGGTGGGCAGATCACCTGAGGTCAGGAGTTTGAGACCAGCCTGGCCAATATGGCAAAATCCCATCTCTAATAAAAATACAAAAATTAGCTGGACGTGGTGGCAGGTGCCTGTAATCCCAGCTACTTAGGAGGCTGAGGCAGGAGAATCACTTCAACCCGGGAGGCAGAAGTTGCAGTGGGCCGAGATTGTGCCACTGCCCTCCAGCCTGGGCAACAAGAGCGAGAGTCCACTTCAAAATAAAATAAAAAAATAAAGGGAGCTAATGTTTTTAAGGGAAGGGAGAAGAACATTCAGTATCTGTACCTCTCACACACACATCTGCAGTGGTGCCCTAAAGCATTCAAGACACACGTTCCTACAAAGATAGCTCAAAACTGCTCACCAAGTTACATGCTAAAAACACATGCATTGTAAGAATGCTACATGATATTTTTTAAGCATCTGTATCCAATATTTCAGCATACTGGCAGTTTTCCCTTCAGGTGCTATATGCCTAAATTATTACATGTTTAGTCATTCATTTTAGAATTTATGACTTGCTTTAGACCAAAGAAATATATTTAAACATAAGCTACTAAATTAATGACAGGGGAAAAGTTACTAAGTTAACTTGGAAGTTAAACTTTGCAAACTGAATTTGTTGGACCTCATGCAAGCTAGATGATCAGTTTTTTAAAGTGTGTGTTTCTCTCGAGAATGGAAGTCTCCTCTTTACTCTCATCCACTGTGCACACCACTGCAGCCCGCGCCTCTTGTCCACCGCGCTACAGTGCGGCCTGCAATTCACCCTGTACGCCTTCCACACCTTACCTGAAAGTCACTAAGTATAACCAAGAAGGAAATGAAAAGCAGATAAATGACCTCCACCCCCACATCCAGCATGCAAATGTTAAACATTCATCATAGTAAAACCAAAAACCCATGTTAGCTCACGATTGTAACTGGTAGAGTTATGTGCATGGCAATTTTAAAAGTCTAGTTAAGTAAACACCTAATTCAAAGTCTCAAGAAATACAAAGTTTATACAAAAAGACATCTGCAAACATCAACAGGACGGAGAGGACTTCACTCTGCATCCAGCCTGTCCTGGAAGCAGCCACGGCCAAATGCCAGGTTGTATGGATCCGAAAAGCTGGAAAAG
>NW_016837169.1:0-1177 GCF_001698545.2 Rhinopithecus bieti | reverse complement strand
CTGGGACACATTTAAGGCCGTGTGTAAAGGGAAATTTATAGCACTAAATGCCCAAAAGAGAAAGCAGAGAAGATCTAAAATTGACACCATAACATGACGATAGATACCCTGTGTGGGAGTCTAAGTCTCCTTGTCAGTCTCTAAAAGAACTACAGAAGCAAGAGTAAACACATTCAAAAGCTAGCAGAAGGTGAGAAATAACTAAGATCAGAGCAGAGCTGAAGGAGACAGAGACAGAAAAAACACTTCAAAATGTCAATGAATCCAGGAGCTGGTTTTTTGAAAGATCAACAATTGATATATTGCTAACAAGATTAATAAAGCAAAAAAGAGAGACGAATCAAATACACACAATAAAAATGATAAAGGGGATATCACCACCAACCTCTCAAAGATAAAAACTACAATCAGAGAATATTATAAACACCTCTATACAAATAAGCTAGAAAAACCTAGAATAAATGGATAACATACACTCTCCCAGGACTAAACCAGGAAGAAGTCGAGTACCTGAATAGGCCAATAACAGGCTCTGAAATTGAGGCAATAATTAATAGGCTACCAACAAAAAAAGTCCAAGACCAAACGGATTAACAGCCAACTTCTGCCAGAAGTACAAGGAAGAGCTGCTACTATTTATTCTGAAATTATTCCAATCAATAGAAAAAGAGGGAATACTCCTTAACACTCCGGTTCCTTTGACAAACCAGACAACAACAAGATTTTATAAGGCCAACATCATCCTGATACCAAAGCCTGGCAGAGACACAACAAAAAAAAGAGAATTTTAGACCAATATCCCTGATGAACATCGATGCAAAAATCTCCATAAAATACTGGCAAACTGAATCCAGCAGGACATCAAAAAGCTTATCCACCGTGATCAAGTGGACTTCATCCCTGGGATGCAAGGCTGGTTCAATATATGCAAATCAATAAATGTAATCCAGCAGGTAAACAGAACCAAAGACAAAAATCACCTTATTATCTCAATAGATGCAGAAAAGGCCTTTGACAAATTTCAACAGCGCTTCATGCTAAAAACTCTCAATAAATTCAGTATTGATGGAACATATCTCAAAATAATAAGAGGTTTCTTTTTTTTTTTGACAAACCCACAGCGAATATCATACTGAATGGGCAAAAACTGGAGGAATTTCCCTTGAAAATTGACACA
>NW_016837168.1:0-1332 GCF_001698545.2 Rhinopithecus bieti | reverse complement strand
ACTCAGAAGGAATTGGGGCAGAAAGGTCCATCAACCAGAGTACAGACTCTGTTGCAGACAGCCTGTACGGAAGTGCCACTTGTTACATTTGGCAGCATAGAATACCTAAAATGATCTGAAAACACAATGAAAATACTGCTTCCTAATTGTATATCAGCATGGGGTCGGACTTTCTTTATAAACTTCAGCCACGGCTCTGCAGCCCATTGAACGCAGATGCAGGCATGAGAACCCTGCTGTCTGAGGTGCAGATATGTTAGGTGTATTCACAGCAGCACAAACTGTTGCCACGCTGCTGCTTATTTTGGAAAATGGTTTCTTTTTTAAGACTGTGTTAAGATGTAATGACTTTATCATTGTAAAATAAACTAAATTGCTACCTTTTTTTTTTTTTTTTTTTTAATTTTTTTTTTGAGACGGAGTCTTGCTCTGCCACCCAGGCTGGAGTGCAGCAGTATGACCTCAGCTCACTTCTACCTTTGCCTCCTGAGTTCAAGCGATTCTCTTGCCTCAGCCTCCCTAGTAGCTGGTACTACAGGTGTTCGCCACCATGTCCGGCTAATTTTTATATTTTAGTAGAGACAGGGTTTCACCATGTTGGCCAGGCCGGTCTCGAACTCCTGACCTCAAGTGATCCACCTGCCTCTGCCTCCCAAAGTGCTGGGATTACAGGCATGAGCAGCCACCACTCCCGGCCTGATGAGAAAGCTTTTTTGTGATCTTGAATAAAGTGCAAAGGGTTCCTGAGACCCAAAAGTTTGAAAACCACTGCCTTAAACCAACAAAATTGTCCACGATTCTTCAGTGTATCTTCTAATCTGCTGATGGAGAAAGGACAGTAAGGGTTGCTTTTTTCCTTTCACAACTCAATGGTGCTGGGACAACTGGGGTATCCACATGGAAAAGGATGGACTGGACCCTCCTCACCCTACACACAAAGTTCAACATGGATCCAATGTAAGGAGCCGACTGTGAGATTCATTTTGTCAGTCTGCTGGGTACCATAACGGACACCACAGACCGTGTGGCTTAAACAACAGCATCTTATTTCCTTTTTTCTGGAGACTGGAAGCCTGGGATCAAGGTGCAGGCAGGGATGGATTCTCTGGGGCCTCACCCCATGCTGTTTAGACGGCGTCTTCTCTGTGTCCTCACAGGTTTCTCTTATGTGCGTGCAGCACTGAGGACTGTGTGTCTAAATTCTCTTAAGACCAGTTATACTGGATCAGGGCCTACTCTTAAGATCTTTTGGGACCTAAATTTCCAAGTTAAAGGCCCTGTATCTAAATACAGTGACATTTAGAGTTTCTGGGGTTGTGACTTTAACATAAG
>NW_016837167.1:0-1780 GCF_001698545.2 Rhinopithecus bieti | reverse complement strand
AAAAGAAAAGAAGAGAAGAGAAGAGAAGAGAAGAGAAGAGAAGAGAAGAGAAGAGAAAAGAAAGAAAGAAAACAGTTTTACTTTATTTCTCCCAAAATATGTCAAAAATAGCATAATGGCACACTTGCTTTTTCTGTAGTCAAAACCATTTTGTAAATAAACTTGAAATGTACAGTGTAGAATCCAAGGGCAGAAAATAAAGGCTGAACATAGAACTAAGAACCTGTCCAACATCAAGGCAGTACGTTTTTATCAATTTCTCTCATTCCAAGGCAACATTTGTTTTCTTACTCTTGTGCTCTTTGTATCTCCATTGCTTGCCTGTGGGTCAATAATATTATTCTTTATAACATTATGGAGGCTATATGACATCCAGTATGCATCATTATTATATTCTTCATCTCAATTAGAATTCTCAAGTGAAAGAGACTTATTGATTTCCAACCAATAAATGGATAACTTCCACCTAAATCAAGCGTTCATTCATCGTCCAATCCACTGGACCAAGTGGGCTTGAATCATACATGGAAGCAAGCGTCCTAACATGCTGAACGGGTTGGCTCTCACAGATGTTGTTGAGTGGGCTGGTTTCCTTACAAAACATAGTATAGTAAGATTGTGGCCTTCAGACAGCTCTTCAATCTTTAAAGGAACTGTGGAAGTAAACCAGGGGCGCCATGGATTATCAAATATTGTGGATCGGCTGGACGCGCAGGCTCACGCCTGTAATCCCAGCACTTTGGGAGGCCGAGGCGGGCGGATCACGAGGTCAGGAGATCAAGACCATCCTGGCTAACACAGTGAAACCCCGTCTATACTAAAAAAAATAAAAATAATAAAATAAAAAAAAAATTAGCCGGCGTGGCGGCGGGCGCCTGTAGTCCCAGCTACTCGGTAGGCTGAGGCAGGAGAATGGCATGAACCCGGGAGGCGGAGCTTGCAGTGAGCAGACAACGCGCTACTGCACTCAAGCCTGGGCGGCAGAACAAGACTCCATCTACCATATATATATATATATATCAAGATAAAAAATTTACTCACAGCTCTGCAGCTTTCAAAATTAAGCAGTCAGATTTCTGTATGGCTGAGGACTTCTAGCAGTCTCCTTCGTTAGAATTTGCCATGCCCAAAATGTCCCATGCTATACAGTTAAATGGTTAATGTTTGAGTAATATTCAGTTTGAAATTTTTTCCTCTTGAAGGGAAAACATGCTTACCATTTCATTATAAAATTATCCAAGCTTTCCTCTCATTTCTGTGTTCAAAATCGATGCATGAGTTAAAGCATCTTAAGTCTTCCTTCTAAGCAATTTATATATTTGCCCTACGATTTCAACTAGTCCTAATCTCAGAGGATCACTTCATTGGAAAAGTTGTGCAAAAGTAAAACGAAATGGAGATTAATATATATAGTGGATCAGGTGAGCTCTAGGCTTCTCAATGTCACTTAAGGTAATTACCCTGCACTTTCATCTATTTTATAATATTGCCTTTATTTTTTTCATGAAAGAATTAGGTTTGGAAAAACAAGAAAAACAAGCTTAAAATTATTTCTCTAGTGAATTGGTTGTATTTATAAATCTTTAGCTTAGCTTGAGTCCCCCCTCTTTGTGAAATGTATAAATCCTTTTGATACATTAACAAACACTTGGAAAATGACTTATTAAGTTGAATTCTCTAATATAAGGGTTATAAGTGAAGGCTTAATTATTCAGCATTACTGAATTCAATATAACTGTCTTTTCAGTTTGCCTAGGGTGACAAATACATTTCCCATTAC
>NW_016837166.1:0-1910 GCF_001698545.2 Rhinopithecus bieti | reverse complement strand
TGGAGCTTCCCAGCGGCTTTGTTTACCTACTTATGCCTCAGCAATGGCGGAAGCCCCTCCCCCAGCCTCGCTGCTGCCTTGAGGTTAGATCGCTGCAGACTGCTGTGTTAACAATGAGGGAGGCTCCGTGGGCATGGGACCCTCCCGGGCAGGTGAGGGATATATTCTTCTGGTGTGCCCGTTGCTTAAAGCGCGGTATTGGGGTGGGAGTTACCCGATTTTCCAGGTGTTGTATGTCTCAGTTCCCCTGGCTAGGAAAAGGGATTCCCTTCCCCTTGCACTTCCCAGGTGAGGTGATGCCTCGCCCTGCTTCAGCTCTCGCTGGTCAGGCTGCAGCAGCTGACCAGCACCGATTGTCCGGCACTCCCTAGTGAGATGTCCCCAGTACCTCAGTTGAAAATGCAGAAATCACTGGTCTTCTGTGTCGCTCGCGCTGGGAGTTGGAGACTGGAGCTGTTCCTATTTGGCCATCTTGCCGTCAGTCGATCCTAGTTTTCTCTTTTTCATTTGAATTTATATTTCTGGTGTGTGCATGTATTCTTTAGACAATGAGTGCCTTGTCAGATATATGCCTTGGGAATGTCTTCTACAACTGTATTGGTTACTTTTTCTGTTGCTGAATGGTATTTTCTGCTGAACAGAATTGCCTACATTTAATAAAGTCTGATTTATCAATTATTTTTGTTTTATATTTAGTCTTAATGGGCCTGATTTAAGAAACCTTTGCCTATTCAAAAGTATCCAAGACGTTCTATTTATTCTTCCAATAGCTCTATTTTCATGTCTTTCACATTTAGATTTTTGATTCATGTGCAATAAATTTTGGGATATGAAGCAATGTGGGGGCCAATATACATTTTTCCTTATAGGTATCTGCAATCATTTATTGAAAAGTGAATACTTTTCCTGTTGAATTGCCATTCTGTCTTTGTCATAAGTCAGATTATATACATATTCGTATTTGTTTCCAGACTACCAGCAGCATTATTTTAATGTCATAAATGATAGCAAGATTTCATTCATGGGGTAAACTTGGGATTTGTAAAAAGTCAAAATTTATTTGAACCTGTGTCTAGGAATGCTACCTATGAACAAACTGGGCAAAAATTAAAAATGAGAAAATATTTAAATTGCCAGATTAATTTCGTGTGTGGCATATAAACTTCTCAAGGCAACTTCAGTTGAAGAGTTTCAAAAACAGTCAAGCAGTGATGGGCACTTGGGGAGTGGGCTGCAAGGGGAGGGAGGGCATTAGGACAAATACTGAATGCATGCGGGGCTTAAAAGCTAGATGACGTGTTGACAGGTGCAGCAAACCACCATGGCACATGTATACTTATGTAACAAACCTGTACATTCTGCACACATATCCCAGAACTTAAAGTATATTTTTTAAAAAAAAGAAAAACGGAAACAAACAACAAAAAAAAGTCAAGCAAATAAAAGAGGACACAAACAAATGGAAGAACATACCATGCTCATGGATACGAAGAATCAATACTGTGAAAATGGCCATATTGCCCAAGGTAATTATAGATTCAAAGCCATCTCCATCAAGCTACCAATGAATTTCTTCATAGAATTGGAAAAAACTGCTTTTAAGTTCATATGGAATCAAAAAAGAGCCCACATTGACAAGACAATCCTAAGTCAAAAGAACAAAGCTGGAGGCATCACGATACCTGACTTCAAACTATACTACAAGGCTACAGTAACCAAAACAGCATGGTACTGGTACCAAAACAGAGCTATAGACCAATGGAAGAGAACAGAGTCCTCAGAAATAATACTACACATCTACAGCCATCTGATCTTTGACAACCCTAGAAAAGCAAGAAATGGGGAAAGGATTCCCTATTTAATAAATGGTGCTGGGAAAATTGGCTAGCCAAAGGTAGAAAGCTAAAACT
>NW_016837165.1:0-1178 GCF_001698545.2 Rhinopithecus bieti | reverse complement strand
GAGTTACAGTTATGTTTCATGGAGCAGTACATTATCACTGTCCTTGAGGAACCTGAGAAGGGCTTCTTTGGATCGCTTTGAGTCCTACGCTGATAAAGGAAATATCATCAGTTCAAAACGTGAAAGAAGCTTTCTGAGAAACTTCTTTCTGATCTGTGAATTCGTCTCACAGAGTTACACCTTAGACTTCAGGAAGCAGTTTGCTAACACTCTTATCGTGGAATCTGCAAGGTGATATTTGGAAGCCCTTAGTGGCCCATGGTGAAAAGAGAAATATCCTCACATAATAACTACAGAGAACCTTTCTGAGAGATTGCTTTCTGATGGGTGACTTCATCAAACAGACTTCCACACTTTCCTTCTTGGAACCGTTTGCTAACACTGTTGTCGTGGGTCTGCAAAGTGATATTTGGGAGCCCATAGGGGCCCATGGTTAAAAACGAAATATCCTCATATCATAATTAGAGAGAAGCTTTCTGAGAGATTGTTTTCGGATGTGTGACTTCATCACACAGAGTTCAACCTTTCCCTTCTTGGAACAGTTTGGTAACACAGTTGTCATTGTATCTGCAAATTGATATTTGGGAATTGAAGGCTATGGAGAAAAAGGAAATATCCTCAGATCAAAACTGGAAAGAAGTCTTCCGAGAAACTGCATTGCCATATGTGAATGCAACTCACACAGTTACACGATTCTCTTCAGTGATCAGTTTGCCAACACAGTTTTCAAGAATTCTGTAATTAGTTACTTCTTAGCGCAACGAAGCTTATGGTGACAAAGGAAATACCCTCAGTTGAAAAGCAGGAAAAAGCTTTCTTAGAAACTTCTTGGTGATGTGTGAATTCATCTCACAGAGTTCACTTATGTTTCGTGGAGCAGTCCATTAACACTGTCTTTGAGGAACCTGAGAAGGGCTTCTTTGGATCGCATTGAGACCTACGCTGATAAAGGAAATATCATCAGTTCACAAGGTGAAAGAAACTTTCTGAGAAACTTCTTTCTGGTCTGTGAATTCTCCACACAGAGATACAAATAAGACCTCAGGAAGCAGTTTGCTAACACTCTTTTCGTGGAATCTGCAAAGTGATATTTCGGAGCCCTTAGGGACCCATGGTGAAAAAGCAACTGTCCTCAGAAAATAACTACAGAGAAGCTTTCTGAGGGATTGCTTTCTGAT
>NW_016837164.1:0-775 GCF_001698545.2 Rhinopithecus bieti | reverse complement strand
CTCCCACTATTGTTTCTATAAAAGTGGATTAGTTCACCAAATTAAAGTACTTATACTATCTAGAAGATAATAAAATGGAAATGATTTACTCATGGATTTGTATTTAAATCATCTTTATTTATAAACTACTATACTAAGAACTATAATTCCTTAAACTTTAATTTGAGAAAGGTGTAATCACTTAAGTAACAGCCGTTACTTAAACTGAAAATGAGATCAGTCTAAATTACTTTTGAAGAGAGCAAAAATATTGTCGGGTTTCTGGTTGTTCAGTAGCAGGCTCCTTGGAAGGCAGAATCAACCCTGAAGGGAACTCGCTTCTACCTTCAGAATGTGGGGTTGGGGTAAAATCCAGGTCTTGGGTGAAGGTAAGGAGGAAAAGCCCTCGGTGGACAGATGTTTCTCATTGCAAATGGAGCATGTGGTGGGCCTGGGAAATCCCTTGGTGGATAGTAATAACCTCGAGACACTCCAAACATGGTTCCTGGAGGAGGTGGGGGGAAAGGCGGTCCTCTTCTCATGAACGGTCCCCTCGTATTCACTGGAAACAGTGGACCTCTGATTGGAGCCAGAGGTGCAGGAACGAAGCCGGTGCCAGTTGCTTCATTTTTAGCAGGGAGAGATGAATCAGGCACATTTAAATTACCAGGATGATCTTTGGCATCATTTCTACTGGATTCCATTTCTGAAGGCATTGACCCATCCATTTGATCCAAAGAAGGCACATTAAAACTTCTGAGTTCTGCTGGCCCAGACAGTCCATCAGAATTAGAAT
>NW_016837163.1:0-334 GCF_001698545.2 Rhinopithecus bieti | reverse complement strand
GTGATTTCTTTTCTATTCTACAGTGCCTACTTTATCATTCATCAACTTTCCATATAAATGCTGCGTCATTAAGACTTTTTTCCCCTTGGTCTGCTTGCTCATCTCTCTGCTAATACTGTGCTGTCCTGAATATTTTCATTTGAAAATCTTAGAAGTATGTTAGACAAGCCATCACTCTTTTTTTAGATGACGAAAAAGCGTTAGACGTTTGTCATTTTTACTACGTATGAAAAAGTAGTTTTTCTTGCCTAAAAAAACTCTGATTTGGGAATTTATGCGATTTCATAGGAATAGCATCTGGAAGTGGTGACATTAGTGTCATTTTAAAAAACAT
>NW_016837162.1:0-1910 GCF_001698545.2 Rhinopithecus bieti | reverse complement strand
CATGGGCTAAATGCTCCAATTAAAAGACACAGATTGGCAAACTGGATAGAGTCAAGACCCCCATCAGTGTGCTGTATTCAGGAGACCCATCTCATGTGCAGAGATGCACAGAGGCTCAAAATAAAGGGATGGAGGAAGATCTACCAAGCAAATGGGAAACAAAAACAGAGGTTGCAATCCTAGTCTCTGATTAAACAGACTTTAAATCAACAAAGATCAAAAGAGACAAGGGCATTACATAATGGTAAAGGGATCAATGCAATAAGAAGAGCTAACTATCCTAAATATATATGCACCCAATACAAGAGTACCCAGATTCATAAAGCAAGTCCTTAGAGACTTACAAAGAGACTTAGACTCCCACACAATAATGGAGACTTTAATACCCCACTGTCAACATTAGACAGATCAATGAGACAAAGTTAACAAGGATATCCAGGAACTGAACTCAGCTCTGAACCAAGCAGACCTAATAGACATCTACAGAACTCTCCACCCCAAATCAACAAGAATATACATTCTTCTCAGCACCACATCACGCTTATTCTAAAACTGACCATATAGTTGGACGTAAAGCATTCCTCAGCAAATGGAAAAGAACAGAAATTATAACTGTCTCTCAGACCACAGTGCAATCAAACTAGAACTCAGGATTAAGAAACTTGCTCAAAACTGCTGATCTACATGGAAACTGAACAACCTGCTCCTGAATGACTTACTGGGTACATAATGAAACGAAGACAAATAAAGATGTTCTTTTAAACCAATGAGAAAAAAGACACAATATACCAGAATCTTAAAGCAGTGTGTAGTGGGAAATTTATAGCACTAAATGCCCATAAGAGAAAGCAGGAAATATCTAAAATTGATACCCTAACATCACAATTAAAAGAACTAGAGAAGCAAGAGCAAACACATTCAAAAGCTAGCAGAAGGCAAGAAATAACTAAGAGCAGAACTGAAGGAGATAGAGACACAAAAAACCCTTCAAAAAATCAATGAATCCAGGAGCTGGATTTTTGAAAAGATCAACAAAACTGATAGACCACTAGCAAGACTAATAAGAAAAGAATAATCAAATAGATGCAACAAAAAATAAGGGGGATATCACCACCGATCCCCCAGAAATATAACCTACCATCAGAGAATACTATAAGTACCTCTATGCAAATACTATAAGTACCTCTATGCAAATAAACTAATCTAGAAGAAATGGATAAATTCCTGGACACATACACCCTACCAAGACTAAACCAGGAAGTAGTTGAATCCCTGAATAGACCAATAACAGGTTCTGAAATTGAAGCAATAGTGGCCTACCAACCAAAAAAAGTCCAGGACCAGATGGATTCACAGTTGAATTCTATCACAGGCACAAAGAGGAACTGGTACTATTCCTTCTGAAACTATTGCAATAAATAGAAAAAGAGGAAATCCTCCCTAGTTTCACCTTATGAGGCCAACATCATCCTGATACCAAAGCCTGGCAGAGACATAACAAAAAAATTTTAGACCAACATCCCTGATGAACATCGATGCAAAAATCCTCAATAAAATGCTGGCAAACCCAATCCAGCAGCATGTCAAAAAGCTTATCCACCACGATCAAGCTGGCTTCATCCCTGGGATGCGAGGGTGGTTCAACATATGCAAATCAATAAATGTAATCCAGCATATAAACATAACCAAAGACAAAAGCCACATGATTATCTCAATAGATGCAGAAAAGACCTTTGACAAAATTCAACAGCCCTTCATGCTAAAAATTGTCAATAAACTAGGTATTGATGGGATGTATCTCAAAATAGCTATTTATGAAAAACCCACAGCCAGTATACTGAATTGACAAAACTGGAAGCCTTTGAAAACTGGCACAAGACAGGGATGCCTTCTCTCACCACTCCTATTCG
>NW_016837161.1:0-4217 GCF_001698545.2 Rhinopithecus bieti | reverse complement strand
TTTTTTCACTCACTATATCTTTTAACTTTTCTTTGTCACATTATATATATATTTGATATTTTAAAATGTATTCTCAGAAACTTTATCAGTTGATGTTCCAGCTCAAACATTTCATCACATATTCTATTTATTTTGTTGCTAAATCCATCTATTATGAATTTTGTAAATTTTGCAAAGCTGTCAATTATTATTTTATGGATACTCTTTTATCCCTCAGAAGATCCTAATTAAATAAAAAAAATCTGTTTATGTGTTCCACGAACTTTTTAAATTGTGTTTTAAGAAAATCCAAATCTTCAAAATTGGCTTAAAATCTACTAGACTTTATACCTGGTACAACAGACATGTGAAAATTGCTAAGAACATTTTGAACTATGGAGAGCAATGGGGAGAATTCGATTTTATCAGAGTAGTAGGTGCATGTCCAAGATCGATAGACACTGCACTGGGTTACACATCCAGTGCTTTGTCCTGAAACGTATTTAGTGTTGCCTAGAATGAAATGTGATAATGTGCTGTCTAATGAACTTCCCTGGTGATTCCAACGAGCAAAGTTTGGAACTCTAATATTAGTTCTCAAAGGTATCCTTCATTAGGATCACCTGAAGTCATAGACAATTCAGATTACAGTTTCTTCTTGCAGAAAATCTGCCTCAACAGACATAGGTAAAGAAACCGGAGTCAGCTGGGTGCGGGAGCTCACACCTGTAATCCCAGCAATTTGGGAGGCCGAGGCAGGTGGATCACCTGATGTTGGTAGTTCAAAACCAGTCTGACCAACACGGAGAAACCCAGTCTCTACTAAAACTACAAAATTAGTTGGGCATTGTGGCACATGCCTGTAATCCCAGCTACTCAAGAGGCTGAGGCAGGAGAATCACTTGAACCCAGGAGGCAGAGGTTGCCGTGAGCTGAGATTGCACCATTGCACTCCAGCCTTGGCAAGAAGAGAGAAATTCTGTCTCAAAATAAAAAACAAAAAAAGAAGAAAGAGACTCGAGTCAAAATTTAAAATGAAACATTCCAAGTTGAAGCAGTAAACACTAAGAGAAGCATACGTTTATATTATCATTTGACTAATAGTCATTTTAATTGTTAATTTTATCTCCAGCCTAAATATGACTGCTATGTGTAGGCAGAGTTATCATAGGGAAAGATTACAAATGGATTTAGGAGTTAATCCAATTATGTTATTTTAAGATTATTAGGAATAGGTGGTTTTATATAGATTAGGCTTATGGGGCATTGTTTGGATAGAATGTTTTGTTAACTAATTTGTTAACTAATTAGGGTGACCATTGAGAAGGAGGGGTCAAGCATGGCTCTTGGTAATGACTTTGGAAGAATAAGCCAATCTGTGGGAGATGATGATATATTTTGTCAAGCTTTATCAGCCAATAAAGATAAAAGGATCTAAAAGTTATCAGGAAATAAAACCCTGCCTTTAAAAGAATAGAAACAACATTTGAACTACTAAAAGGGAAAGAAGACTAATCAGAAAAGAGGTTAGAATAGAATTTTTGAGACTATAAACCTTTCAAGAAATAAGAAGTAACATCACAAATTTCTAAAATGAATGAGAATGCCAAATACTTGAAAATTAAATACATACTACCTTCATTCCTCTGAGAAAAGCTAAATGTGGAAGCCCTTCAACCTAATATTTTTTTTCTCACACATGCACAAAGAATATGCCTATTGTACCAGTTCCCCACTTGTAACACAGACCTCCATAACCTTTAACTAAACTACTCATTGATACTAAAGTGTTTTTACTTCCCCCATTAACTACATTTGCAATCCAAATACAGTGTGGAAACACTTGAATAACCTGTGTTTAGCCTCAGAGAGGTATTAGGTTACAAATTATATGTGTCCAATATCAATCAATTTTAGCTTTTTGAAATATATAATAAGCCACCAAGTTTACCTTGGACTACCTTTTATCTCATTCAGAAAAGATCTTTATTATGTAGAAAACTGTTCTATGAAATATATGCTCCACAAAAACTTTCTGGGAGTCTCATTTTATTTATTGAATTATGTTTTAAGTAAACAATCCTAAAAGAAATTCTCCATTGAATTAGGCTGTAGGTGAAAGAGTTTTATAGTCTACTCCTTTTCAGGTTTTTTATGTTCTACCTTTCGTATTTGGAGTGTTCTTATATATATATTACTGTTTCACAAAATCATAAAATCAGATTTCTAAATCTAATCTCCTACACAATGATAATCTCATAAATTGATCAAGTTATACCACCAAGAGAAATAATTACTCATTTTGTACATTATAAGGAACACCTCAAATAAAATAGACTTATTTTTCATAAATACTGATTGTTTTTACTTAACTTTAGTAAATCAACTTGGAAATTACCTATCACTATTTTATGTAGTTCATAATTGTTTTCGCACAACGTATTTTATGAAAATTCCCTGAATATTTCAAGGTTACATCCTTTGAAACATAGAAAGCATATTAAGAAATTTAAACTTCCAAATAAATTCTTTTCCTACTAAATTTCTCCTTTTAGTCAATACGTTAGCAGTATAGAATCACTTAAAGGCTCAGCTCTTGCTTCTTTATTTCTCATTGGGAAATCTAGTGGTAGTTTAGGTAACATAATTGCTCTTTATGTGGATTTACCTTTGATGAGCCAAACACTTGAATGTTGTGAGCCACTGGAATTTGACTATTTCTGTCTCAGATTCTCCCATTATTCATCAATGATAGGATAGCCTGTCCTATATGGCTAGGATAGAATTCAGCCTGTGCTTGCTAGAAGGTCAATGACAACTAGTCCTGATGTTATTTGGGGCTTCTCTTCTCATTCTGTTTGTGTTGAATATCCTCTACAAGACTGTGAAAACACATTTTCCATATGACACCCTCACCATGTGAGATGAACAATTTGTCTGAGACAACTTCTATCCTAGCATATAATTTCCTAATTGGATTTCCTCCTGGAAATGCATCGGGGCCCCAGTGGCCTAATTTTCATAGTATATAGACCCTACTTACAGTAAATTTTACCCACTTCTTTTTGTCATATCCCTATCAGTGAAGCTGTCCACTAGATTAAATTTATTTAACACCAAATGTGTCCATAAATAAGTTCTACCTCACTAGTTCTTAGACAATTTCATATTGAATTACTGACTATTTCTCAGCAGAAAAGTGATTCTTACACAATCATTAATAGTTCATAACCCTCCCTACCACCTAAGTTTCTATTTATTTCATGTCTCGGTTTTATTATACCAGCATGTTTAAGAACTGTTCATATAACTCAAAAACTTGAATAATGATTTTCCTCTTGGGACAGAATTATTCTCTTTGGGAAATACAAATTAATTTTATTTTTATCATCTCATTAATAAGCCCTTATTGTTTATTTTTTGGTAGTTGTACTAATTGCTTAACTAGAAATTTCCTTTTAAAATACTTTCTTTTCATCAATAGTCTATCAGGTTGAAGTTACATATAATGTAGTCCAATTCCCACCTCTTTTCACTGAAAAAGTATTTTAATAATTTTAATTCTGAGAGTAAAACTGGAAAATTTAGTTTGTTGATTTTCTGCTACAATCAAAATAGCAGAAACAATTCTTTAGGTGTAATTAGCAATTGCATTTCGTAGTGTAATTAATCCATTTGTTTGTGTCCTCTTTTATTTCAAAGAGCAGTGGCTTGTAGTTCTCCTTAAAGAGGTCCTTTACATCCCTTGTAAGTTGGATTTCTAGGTATTTTACTCTCTTTGAAGCTATTGTGAATGGGAGCTCATTCATAATTTGGCTCTCTGTTTGTCTGTTACTGGTGCGTAAGAATGTTTGTGATTTTTGCACACTGATTTTGTATCCTGAGACTTTGCTGAAGTTGCTTATCAGTTTAAGGAGATTTTGGGCTGAGACGATGGGGTTTTCTAAATATACAATCACGTCATCTGCAAACAGGGACAATTTGACTTCTTCTTTTCCTAACTGAATACCCTTGATTTCTTTCTCTTGCCTGATTGCCCTAGCCAGAACTTCCAACACTATGTTGAATAGGAGTGGTGAGAGAGGGCATCCCTGTCTTGTGCCAGTTTTGAAAGGGAATGCTTCCAGTTTTTGCACATTCAGTATGACATTGGCTGTGGGTTTGTAATAAATAGCTCTTATTATTTTGACATATATTCCATCTATACCAAATTTATTGAGAGTTTTTAGCATGAAGGG
>NW_016837160.1:0-2808 GCF_001698545.2 Rhinopithecus bieti | reverse complement strand
TACAAAGGACGCAAACTCATCCTTTTTTATGGCTGCATAGTATTCCATGGTGTATGGAGAGATGCAAATCAAAACCACAATGAGATACCATCTCACACCAGTTAGAACGGCAATCATTCAAAAGTCAGAAAACAACAGGTGTTGGAGAGGATGTGGAGAAAGAGGAACACTTTTATACTGTTGGTGGGATTGTAAACTAGTTCAACCATTATGGAAAACAGTATGGCAATTCCTCAAGGATCTAGAACTAGATGTACCATATGACCCAGCCATCCCACTACTGGGTATATACCCAAAGGATTATAAATTATTCTACTGCATTGCTATTTCAAAAGGCATTCATGATTGTGCTATTATCTGAAAGAAGAAGAAACTGAGGCTCCGAGAAGTTATATGACTCTCCTGCTTAAGGTCATTCAACTAGACAGCAATCAAAAAATGATGAGAATCTAAGCCCTAAAAATTGTGCTTACAGTTTTTTGCTACTATATCAATGTTACCTTTCAATTTTAAAAATAAAACGAATGAGGAAAGCAGGTAGAAGAAGAGGGCTTTCTTTCTCCTTAATGGTATCAAAAGGAAATTATGTAGGTTTCAAGTTATTGCATGATTATACATAATAAAATTCATTTACCTGTGGAGTTACTTATGATTGACAACCAATTCATCAATTAATAAAAACAGAGGTAATAGTCTAGCAAAGGAACATAGTTTCTAGAAAAATCAATAGGTTACTGTAGCATCTTAGACTGGGAACAGAGGTGCCAAAGTATCTAAACTGCAGACACTTTGGAAAACAGTACAATGTTCACAGGCCTGAAAATGGTATGGTAGTTTTAACTATCAGAATCAATCTGATCTGATGGCTCCTGCTAGTGATTGATAGCCACTGTAACTCTTCTCACAAAGTATCAGTTTTGGGGAGATGTAAAACACAATGCCTGGCATTGATTTGGCAGAAAAATATGCCTTTCTTTTGCTGAGCACAGCTATCTTAGGTACACTGCTGACACCAAAAGCAATTGCAAAGTCATCATGATAATTTGCATGAGTGCTTATCTTTAGAGATGTTTTGAGAACATCAGTAGGTGGGAAGTGACTTCATTTACCCTACACGATAACTAAGAGAAAGGGGACTTTTAGGTATATAAGATTTTCAAATATTGTGTAGATATAAGAGACAGATACCAAATAAATATTTGAATTTGGGGTTTCAATAAGTTCATGGAAAAGGGGAATTAAAAGGTAAAATACAAACTATAAGCTTTAGTTTTCAACATAAAGTTCATCAAGTTCAAGATACTTTTGTAAGTAACACCAGCCATTTAGTTCATCTCTAAAAGCTGAGGGTCCTGGGAATCTAACCATGTTAATGTGATCTTATTTACATTATTAACTGAAGAAATATGGGTGCCTTTTATAGACTTTTTAAATATTTAATATTAGCAAACAAATGAAGTCAGAAGAAGACAAATTATGACTTTAAGGTGGATGCGTAATGACTTCCCATCAAAACTCTACCAAAATTGCCATTGCTGGATGAGAGAAATGAGCAGGATCATTGTACTGGTGGAAAAGGACTCTCTGGTGAAGCTTTCCTGGGCATTTTTCTGCTAAAGCTTTAAATAACTTTCTCAAAACACTCTCATAATAAGCAGATGTTATTATTTGACCAGCCACAATGTCAACAAGCAAAACGACTTGACCATACCCAAAAAACTGTTGCTACAACCTTTGCTCTTCACGGTCCACTTTTGATTTGAGTGAATCACTTCCACCTCTTGGTAGCCATGGCTTTAATTAGGCTTCATTGTCAGGATCATACTGGTAGAGCCATGTTTCATCTCTTGTTACAACTCTTTGAAGAAATGCTTCAGGATTTTGATCTTACTTGTTTAAAATGTCTATTTAAAGCTCT
This sequence comes from Rhinopithecus bieti, assembly GCF_001698545.2. Classification (NCBI taxonomy): domain Eukaryota; kingdom Metazoa; phylum Chordata; class Mammalia; order Primates; family Cercopithecidae; genus Rhinopithecus; species Rhinopithecus bieti. The sequence goes on along the minus strand of NW_016837160.1, from coordinate 890 downwards.
CTTCTCCTCAGCTATGCTGAGTGCAACAGTTTTGGCACCCATCAAGCAGAAGGTTTGCTCAACTTTAATTTTTCACTCAGAATTGTGAGAGCTGAATCATGTGAGATGTCTGTGGCACTGGCTATTGTTTCTGCTATTAGTTGTTGATTCTCTTCAATTAGGGCATGTGCAAGATGAGTGTTTTCCTCACAAAATTTGTAAAGTTAGTTGGCAAATTTACGTGGATGGTCTGCTGCTACAGGCTTCATGGTCAACATTACATTGTTCCTTCCTACTATGAGTTATCTATTTCTAAACTGCTGATTTCTTTGGGAGATTGTCTCCATAAACTTTTCATAAAGCATCAATAATTTTGCCATTCTTCCACCCAAGTTTCACCATAAATTTCATGTTTGCTCTTGCTTCAATTTTAGTAGAATTCATGTTACTCTGATACGGTCTCTTTTAAAATTGCATTATCTTTCTTAATGCCTCAAACTAGGTACTATTCAAAAATATTCTAACTAGTTAGTACAAGTTAATTTTGTGCATAAATATTTTAAAATCCAAGCATAGTTTTTTTCTATAATATGCATTTTCCATGAAGTTTTTGAACACCCCTTATATTACAGTAGACTTCCACTGCATTAGTTTCGGTAGGCTCTCCTTTATAAGAAAACAATACAACTGATTCTATCAGTAAAGCAGATGTTTTTTTTTTTTTCAATTAAAAGAGAGACAGTTCCCTCATCCATCCACATTGCCTCCCAGATCCCCCTTAAAATTATAATACATATTTTTTACAGAGTTGGCTGAGATTACAGGTATAGTCCATGGCCAGGGAACAAAATAGGGCTAATTGCACTGTGAAGGGAGCAAACACTTGGCATCAGCTTTACTAATGATGTATC
>NW_016837159.1:0-1910 GCF_001698545.2 Rhinopithecus bieti | reverse complement strand
CCAGTAATAAGTGAAGTGGAATTTCCACACAGTATTTGAAAATGGAGGGAAAGGTTATACGCTTTACATTTCATTTTGGTAATACAACATATTAATGTAATTTTGTACCTTTTATTTTCTTACCAGAACAATATATACCATATGTTTCTGGAATGTTTTAAAAAACAAGTATCTATTTCCTGTTACTCCAAAAAGTTACCGTTAAATAAACTGATTTAGTTAATTCTTCATTTATTAGGGTATATAATTGTCAGTGTATGACCAATAACCCTTTCCATTCTGTTCACACATTAACCTTGTAGGTTCTAGAAAATGCTTGTTTTTTGTTTTTTTATTTTTTGTTTATTTCTTTTTTTAGACAGGGTTTCACTTTTGTTGCCCAGGCTGGGGTGCAGTGGTGCAATCTCGGGTTGCTGCAACCTCTGCCTCTTGGGTTCAACCGATTCTCCTGCCTCAGCCTCCCGAGTAGCTGGTATTACAAGCATGCGCCAGCACACCCAGCTAATTTCTTGTATTTTTAGTAGACATGGGGTTTCACCATGGTGGCCAGGCTGGTCTCCACGTCCTGACCTCAGGTGATCCGCCCCCGCTTGGCCTCCCAAAGTATTGGGATTACAGGTGTGAGCCAACTCACCCGGCCAGTGTATTTGTTTATACATTCACAATTTCTTTTAAACTCCCCAGCATTGTTGAAAATGTCATTTAGCATATACAAACAGGTTAAATATCTCTTATCTGAAATGCTTAGGACCCGAAGTGTTTCAGGTTTTGAATTTCTTTGGACTTTGAATTTCTTTGCATATACATGATGAGGTTTCATGGGAATGGGACCCAAGTGTAAACACATAATTCATTTATGTTTCATATGTACCTATACACATAGCTTGAAAGTAATTTTATATAATATTTTAAATAATTTTGTGCATCAAAGTTTCAAAAAGCAAAGGTGACAGTGTTCCAGCCACCTTTGTAAACAATCTTTGTAAATAACCTGTTTGGCATCGCCATCGTTCCTGACTCTGAATTTATTTTTATTTGTTTGTTTTTTTTTTTTTGAGATGGAGTCTTGCTCTGTCACCAAGAGTGCAGTGGCACGATCTTGGCTCACAGCAACCTCCACCTCCCGGGTTCAAGAGATTCTCCTGCCTCAGCCTTCCAAGTAGCTGGGATTACAGGTGCCTACCGTCACGCCCAGCTAATTTTTTGTATTTTTAGTAGAAATGGGGTTTCACCTGACTCTGAATTTATATGCTACCAATAAGCAATCCTTTTCTTATACTTCTTCACACATAAGTACTTAACAGTGGTGCAATCATGACTCACTGCAGCCTTGACCTCTGGGGTTTAAGTGATCCTCCCACCTCAGCCTCCTAAGTAGCTGGGAATTACATGTGCATGCTACCATGCCCAGCTAATTTTTTTGAATTTTTTTGTAGAGACAAGGTCTCACTATTGCCCAGGCTGGTCTCGAACTTCTGGGCTCAAGTGATCCTCCATCCTTAGCCTCCCAAAGTGCTGGGATTACAGGTGTGAACCACTGCACCCAGCCCAGGTGTATAAATTTTTGAGCATTGTATTGGCACTCAAAAAGTTTTGGATTTTAGAGCATTTAAGATTTTAGATTTTTGGCTGGGCATGGTGGCTTATGCCTGAATCCTAGCACTTTGGGAGGCCGAGGTGGGCGGATCACGAGGTTAGAAATTCGAGACTAGCCTGACCAACATGGTGAAACCCCGTCTCTACTAAAAATACAAAAATTAGCCGGGCATGGTGGTGTGCACCTGTAATCCCAGCTACTCAGGAGGCTGAGGCAGGAGAATTGCTTGAGCCCAGGAGGCGGAGGTTGCAGTGAGTCGAGATCATGCCTCTGCACTCTAGCCTGGGTGACAGAGCAAGACTCTGTCTCAAAA
>NW_016837158.1:0-392 GCF_001698545.2 Rhinopithecus bieti | reverse complement strand
AAATCATTCTACTATAAAGACACATGCACACGTATGCTTATTGCGGCACTATTCACAATGGTAAAGACTTGGAACCAACCCAAATGTCCATCAATGATAGACTGGATAAAGAAAATGTGACACATATACACCATGGAATACTATGCAGCCATAAAAAAGGATGAGTTCATGTCCTTTGCAGGGACATGGATGAAGCTGGAAGCCATCATTCTCAGCAAACTAACACAGGAGCAGAAAACCAAACACCACATGTTCTCACTCATAAGTGGGAGTTGAACAATGAGAACACATGGACACAGGGAGGGGAACATCACACACCAGGGCCTGTCAGGGGGTGGGGGCTGGGGGAGGGATAGCATTAGGAGAAATACCTAATGTAGATGACGGGTTGA
>NW_016837157.1:0-1335 GCF_001698545.2 Rhinopithecus bieti | reverse complement strand
TCAGCTAGTCCCATTTCCTGGGAGGTGGAGTCACTCCAGGGGGCTCATCTTTGTCCAGCACAAGCTGCCATGGCTGAGTGCACTCCAGGGCTGGAGGAAGTGGCCTGGAACCTCCTTTCTGGATCTTAGTCAATGCTTTCAAATAAGGGTCCTAAGGACTTTTGCCTTGAAAGGGTGACCAGGGTCCAGGTGCTTCTGGAGCTCCTCCCACCCCTCAGTGTTCACCTTTAGAAGGGAGTTCTTGCTCAAAACAAGTCTTCAGTCAGGAGGAGGAGTTGCCTTCCTGGCCTTTCTCAGCCTTCTGTCTGCTTCTTCTTAGCTCACTAGAAGGAGTTCCTCTTGTCAGATTCCACTGGAAAATTAGGGCCCCTTTGCTGGACAAAGGCCCCCATCCACATGGCCGGGGAGCAGCCCCAACCCCACTGGGCCGCAGTAAAAGTTCTGAGAGATTCTGTGAGCCAGAGATTAGCCAAGGGGTTGCTCCCAAGGGAAAAGATGCCTTTCAAGGTGACTCCTACAGTCAGAGGCTGCTGGCCTGGGCCCTCCCAAATTCTTCTCCACACACACGGACAGCCCTTCTCCTTCAGCCATACGCTCCCCATCTTCCCTGGAGCTGCGCATCCATCAGACAGGAATGCCTCCTCCAGGCTGGCTGGGAGGAATTAGGCTTTATGAACTCCAGGGGGTGGAAACCAGGCCACAGCCAGCCTCCAATGCTGAACTGGAGGGAACTGCGAATGCCTGCTCAAAAATCTGCAGCGCATCAGAAAATTATGTAAAACTACAACAAACTCCCCATAAATCTAGTAACACTCAGCTCTCTGGTGTTTCGGGGTTGGGGGTGGTGGAAGCAGAGCCACACACAATTACTCGTTGTGCGCGTGCATTACTAGAACACTGACTCTGGGGTTATATTGCCTGGGTTTGAATCTAATCTTGGTCACTTACTGGTGATGTTACCCAAGGTGTCTGTGCCTTCATTTCCCCACCCGTAGAAATAGGGACAGGATAGTGGAAGGTACTGAGATTGAGCTGGGACCATCCGCATAGAGCTGCATGAGAGCCAGGAGGGCCCGGAGGTGCAGCGCCAGGAGGCAGGCGAGCTGAGGTGCAGCCTGGGCAAGGGCGCCAAGGAGTGCGAGGCCCTGTGGCGCTCCAAGGAGGAGCTTCGGGCCGCTGTGAAAAAGGCAGAGTGAGCACATCAGGTGGGGCGTCATGGGGGGACCAGCCCTGAGTCCCCATGGAATCCCATCCCTGAAATCTAACTTCAACCCCAAGGTTCTGGGGAAATTGCCCAGATACGGATCCTCTGTCTCCTAAGCAGAGCCTGGCAAC
>NW_016837156.1:0-965 GCF_001698545.2 Rhinopithecus bieti | reverse complement strand
CTCTTGTAGCTGCCCATAACATTCAGAATTAAATAGTAGTTCCTCACCATGGCTTCTTTGGTTGCATGTTGTATACTGCTAATTCCTCTAACCTCATTCAATCACTCTGCAAATATTCATTGAGTATTCCAGATATTTGGGATAGATATGTGAGCAAAATTAAGATCTTTGCCCTCATGGTGTTAACACTGAAATCCAAAGAGAAAATAGACAAACTATAAATTTGTAGAGTAAATAGAATGTTAGAAGCAATCAGGCAATGGAAAAAAAGAAGAAACTGGGGAGAAGAAACTGGATCGAGAAAACGAGCAGGAAAGCGGTAAGCAGTTCTTTTCTGTAGAGAATCAGATAATGTTTTAGGCTTTGCAGGCCATACAATTTCTGTCGCAACTACTCAACCCTGTGAGGACAGCTATAGACAATACATTAATGAATGGGTATGGCTGTGCACCAGTAAACTTTATTTGTGAAAATGGGCAGTTGGCATGATCTGGGCCAAGAGCTATAATTTGTGAACTCTGGGATTATAGTGTTGAATCCTCTCTGGGGAATGTTTCAATGAGAAGGTAGATTTGAGAAAGGACTTAAAAAGACTTTTTACATTTCCAGCACACACTTAGCACCGAGAGTAGTACCTGGTACACAGTAGATATTAAATAATTATTTGTTAAATGAATTAAGTGGACACTCAAGGCATATTTGTTTAATTAATGAGTGAATGTCATTTCTAAAGAGTGCACTTAACATTCAGTTCCAGCAAATTGCCATGAAAGATTGAAGTATTTGTTACCAGATTGTATAAGTTTTCAAGAGAACCTAGAACTCCAAATTTTTATGTAAAAGCTCTCAATTTTAAATAACTTTAATTCAAAAATAAAAGCCCTTTGCATATGAAACTCAATCTTTCTGCAAGCTAGTTTTTTGGGACCTCTACTGTATACATTCACAGGGTAAACCAGTTGGTA
>NW_016837155.1:0-385 GCF_001698545.2 Rhinopithecus bieti | reverse complement strand
CATTCCATATTCCATTCTATTCCATTCCATTCCATATTCCATTCCAATCCATATTCCATTCCTTTACATTCCATATTCCATTCCATTCCATTCCATATTCCATTCCATTCCATTCAATTCCACTCTATTCCATTCCATATTCCATTCCATTCCATTCCATATTCCATCCCATTCCAATCCATTTCATTCCAATCCATATTCCATTCCATTCCCTGTTCCATTCCGTTCCATATTCCATTCCATTCCGTATTCCTTTCCATTCCATTCCATTCCATATTCCAGTCCTTTCAATTTAATTCCACTCTATTCCATTCCATATTCCATTCCATACCATTCCATATTCCATCCCATTCCAATCCATTCCATTTTCCATTCCATTCCATTC
>NW_016837154.1:0-258 GCF_001698545.2 Rhinopithecus bieti | reverse complement strand
TTTGTGAGTCTGTTTTCTACACTGCAGTGTGGAAACTGACGTAGGTGACTTGTTAAAGTCAATGGCTAGTTAGTAGTAGCACTAGGCACAAACTCACTTCTGATCTCCTACTTTTATTCTCTGCCTATAAGCACTAAACATGTTAAAACCGTTTGTCTGGTAGACGCAATATGCTCTCCTAAGGAAGTGTTCATAGACTTCATGCATAAATTTTGAAACTTATAGCAGTTTATGGAATATACACATTTTTTTAACTCA
>NW_016837153.1:0-441 GCF_001698545.2 Rhinopithecus bieti | reverse complement strand
TATCTTTTACCTGGCTTTCCTCCCGAGGAGTAATCGTCCCAAACCTTTGAGTTTGTCTGGCATAATTTTCAAGTAAAGTAAAAGTCAGAAGGGATCACATTTCATTCAACAGTGTACCTCCGAGTGTGAGCACCGTGTCTAACCGATGGTAGATGTTTAGCATATATGATTTGCTTAAATGAATGAAAGAAGTATGTAGTGATTAAAATGTTTGGGAACTGGATGTAACTGAAATAATATTTCAGGCATGTATTATTGGAAAAGCAATTTTACTCAAGCCACGAGTACTAAAAATCTAGTATGATTGACATCAACTAAATATATGGATAATTGCTGAATCTGTAATGAACGAAAAACTTGAATGACCTAAGGCTCCCAACTCTGAATACGCAATATAATACTAATTGGAGATCAAGGTGGGCGGATCACAAGGTCAGGAGG
>NW_016837152.1:0-1782 GCF_001698545.2 Rhinopithecus bieti | reverse complement strand
GGCTCAGCAAATTACCTAGGCTCTACTGTCACAAGACTTCACAGGCAGCCCCATTACTTCAGTCAAGCCCAAATTTCTTCCTCATCTGTTACCTATCTCGGCATAATTCTCATAAAACACACGTGCTCTCCCTGCTGATTATGTCTGGCTAATCTCCCAAACCCCAAACCCTTCTACAAAATAACAACTCCTTTCCTTCCTAGGAATGGTTAGTGCAGTCATAATTCTTACACAAGAGCTGGGACCGCATCCTGTAGCCTTTCTGTTCAAACAACCTGACCTTACTGTTTTAGCCTAGCCCTCATGTCTGCGTGCAATGGCTGCCACTGCTTTAATACTTTTAGAGGCCCTAAAAATCACAAACTATGCTCAACTCTTTACAGTTCTCGTAACTTCCAAAATCTATTTTCTTCCCCCAACCATCGCTCAAGACAATGCTTATGCTGATAAGGTAGCTAAAAAAGCAGCCATCAAAAGGCATCAGATCCCATCGCTCAGGACAATGCTTAATATAAGTTAGCTAAAAAAGCAGCTAGCCTTCCGACTTCTATACCTCATGGCAGTTTTCCTCCTTCACATTGGTCACTCCCACCTACTCCCCCGCTGAAACTCCCACCTATCAATCTCTTCCCACACAAGGCAAATGGTTCTTAGACCAAGGAAAATATCTCCTTCCAACCTCATAGGCCCATTCTATTCTGTCATCATTTCATAACCTCTTCCATCTAGGTTACAAGCCATTAGCCTATCTCTTAGAACCTCTCATTTCCTTTCCATCCTAGAAATCTATCCTCAAGAAAATCACTTCTCAGTGTTCCATCTGCTGTTCTACTACTCCTCAGGAATTTCTCAGGCCCCCTCCCTTCCCTAGACATCAAGTTCAGGGATTTGCCCCTGCCCAGGACTGGCAAATTGACTTTACTCACATGCCCCGAGTCAGAAAACTAAAATATCTCTTAGTCTGGGTAGACACTTTCACTGGATAGGTAGAGGCCTTTCCCACAAGGTCTGAGAAGGTGGTTTTGCCTTCACACCTCTATACAATCTGATAACAGACCAGCCTTTACTAGTCAAATCACCCAAGCAGCTTCTCAGGCTCTTGGTATTCAGTGAAACCGTTATATCCTTTACCATCCTCAGTCTTCAGGAAAGTAGAACGGACTAATGGTCTTTTAAAAACACATCTCACCAAGCTCAGTCACCAACTTCAAAAGGACTAGACAATACTTTTACCACTTTCCCTTCTCAGAATTCAGGCCTGTCCTCGGAATGCGACAGGTTCCAGCCCATCTGAGCTCCTGGGTGGACACTCCTTTTTATTAGGTCCCAGTCTCATTCCAGACACCAGACCAACTTGGACTGCACCCCAAAAAACTTGTCATCCTTGCTATCTTCTGTGTAGTCATACTCCTATTCACCATGCTCAAATACTCATAAATGCCCTGCTCACGTTTACACTGCTGGTTTATACTGTTTCTCCAAGCCATCACAGCTCATATCTCCTGGTGCTATCCCAAACTGCCACTCAAAATTCCCTCTTAAAGTAAATAAATAATCTTTGCTGGCAGAGCTATGCTGAGCCTCCTTGGGCACTGTCTAATTAGATGTCCTAGGTTCTCCCAATTCTTAGTCCTTTAATACCTGTTTTTTCTCCTTTTATTTGTACCTTGTATCTTCCCTTTAGTTTCTCAATTCATCCAAAACCATATCCAGGGCCATCACCAATCATTCTATACGACAAATGTTTCTTCTAACCCCACAATATCATCCCTTACCACAAAA
>NW_016837151.1:0-740 GCF_001698545.2 Rhinopithecus bieti | reverse complement strand
AAATGATCCACATACCTCAGCCTCCCAACATAATGTCTCTTAATTAGTCCCATTGCTTCCATCAGTCTTCTATTGTGCAGAGAGACCTCACTGCAAACATGTCTGATAGAGACTCCTCACCTCTGTGTGGTTCAGTGACTCTCATGTTTCCAGAATAAAATTTAAACCCTACTTAAACTCTAGTGCTGGACAGTGAATGAGCCTTTGCATTCCAGGTTCATCCACTGTCCAGCAGCGTAGCCTCAGACAACTGAACTCTAAGGCTTTGTTTGCTCACCTGCCTGAACTCACTGAGCAGTTGTGGGACCTTGAGGAGTTACTTGACTTTCCCATCTAGATTTATGCTGTAAAGTGTGTACAATGGGACTGTTTCTGAGGGTTAAATGAGTATGCCACAGTTGGCACACTGTCAGGCACATAATGCTTGCCAGATGTTGACTGTTCATCTTTATCCTATGAGGCCAAAGGTACCCCACTGTGGGGTTCTCAATTTAGTATAAGAAGATAATGCTTTATGATTTGTCAGTAGAAGAAATATCTGAGGCTGGGCATGATGGCTCATGCCTGTAATCCCAGCACTTTGGGAGGCCGAGGTGGGTGGATCACCTGAGGTCAGGAGATCAAGACAAACCTGACCAATGTGGTGCAACCCTCATCTCTATTAAAATACAAAATTAGCCAGATGCAGTGGCACATGCCTGTAGTCCCAGCTACTCAGGAGGCTGAGGCTGGAGAATCGC
>NW_016837150.1:0-1175 GCF_001698545.2 Rhinopithecus bieti | reverse complement strand
TTTCTGGGTTTTGGTATAGTGGGACTTGGAGTAAGAACGGTTTTGGGAGATGCTTGTAAAGCCAGCTGTAGCCTTGAAAGCAGTAGGTAAAGGGACTGCCACTAAGGGGGCTTCTTTAAGGGCTGCACAGAGGAAACAGTGGGGAGATGTGTTATGTTAGCTGCCCATGTTAAGTTTAACCCTTGACGGACTAGCTTTAACCATGAGAAGGGGTCTTTGTTGGAGAAGTGTAGTTGATCTTGTATGGAGGAGTGTAGTTGTTCTTGTATGGAGGAGTGTAGTTGGTCTTCTATGGAGGAGTGTAGTTGATCTTGTAAGACCTGTTCTTGCAATTGTATGCAAGAATATGTATACAATTGTATGGCTAAGGGTAAATTTTGTAGGTGTTTTATATTTTTAGGGAGGGAGTTTTCTTGTTGGACTAGTGTCCTTTTGATTAAGAGGGTGGCAGTCGGATATGAAGCCGTCCATCTAGCGTAGAGTCCTCCTTTTACCCTGTCTGCCCATCGGGGGTCCCACGGGTCTTGGATATTTAGTTGATATTGATAGGGTACAGACTGTACGTTTTGGGTGAAGACGTGATCTCTGCCATATGCATAGTGGATTTTACAATATTGATAGGGGCATCCTAGGTTTAGTTTTTGCCAGTAGTTTTTACAGTTATATTTTGTTTGGTCATATAGGAAGCAGAGAAACGGGTTAGGCCATCTATCTTTGCGAGAAGTGAGGGTGAAATTTATGGTGAGGAGGGACTGACAGCCTTGGGGGGGGCAGTCTGCAGTGCCTTGTAGCTGTGAATGTTGTTTGTTACTGGCTTTCCATGTCAACTATAGAGAATCTCCATACAAAAGTGGGGTTAGTAATGGATGTTGAAGTGTATGTGAAGAATAGTAATGTAAGTATAAAGTAGGACTTCATCTTGAGTGTCATCACAGAGTACACCTTGCCGCTAGAGGTATTCTATAAAGGTGAGTAAGCGGGAAAACCACTGTGATGGGCTATGATCTGGGGCAAGTAGGGATCTGGGGTAATATACTGGAATTCTGTTATGTTTATATAGAGTATGGTGAGAAATTGGGATAAGAGTAAGAGGTCAGGGAACATGTGGTGGTTGAGGGAGTTTGGTGAGTTTGAGGCGAGTAGGGGCAAGTCTAGTAGATGTCCACTGATTGTCT
>NW_016837149.1:0-2313 GCF_001698545.2 Rhinopithecus bieti | reverse complement strand
TCTAATTTCTACACCAGTCTTGTGATGTGTCTACTCAATAGTGATATGAGCATCTCAAATTTAATATGTTCAAAATCATACACATGCACTCAGGCTTCTTAGGGATTGTGATAAAATACAGATTTTAATCTAATAGAACATAGGGGTGTCTGAAAGTACACACTTCTAAAAATCCACCAGGTGATGCCAAGACTTCTGGTCATCAGAATGCTCTCTGATAAGCAAGATTCTAAATTACACTCCTCAATATGCGGTTCACCTTTTATACTGGATCATTTAGACACATGACCATTTGTCTGTATATGCGAGTTAATATATACAATATCACACCAGAGTTGTTTTTTTCTGTTATTCCTTCTGTACCTTGTTGCAAAATTATGCACGTCTAAATTCTACATAGTAGACTAAAATGGTCTCTGATTTTCATCCATAGCTATCAAAACTTTATCTGGTTTATTACTGAAGAGTTGCAATCAATCTACTTGCCTTCCTCAAATACATTCTCCATATTACTGGAAGAGTAATTTCCCTATATAATATAAAGCTTGCTATGTGACTCTTCTTTGCTTTCAAGATAAATTTTAAAGTCAGGCTTTTTATATAAGATATTTCATGACCTCACTTTGCCTGCCTCTGAAGTCCCTGTTTCCAGAAATGTATTTCTTACAATTATTCTTAATTTTTAGGATTTTTCCCCCAATGGTTCACTTACTAGAGAGAAATCTCCTGAAAAGTGACTGTCAATTCTACAAGGTCAAGTGTTTTAATAATATTAGTCTTTTAATCACATGTTCATCTTTCCTATGCACACACAAAAATATTTATTTAATGAATACCTGTGAAATTAAACGGTTAGGATAAGGCATAATATTTTTACTATTTATAATCAAATATTAAGTCTTCAGCATATATTAATTATGGAAATATATATTTTTATTTGCTTTCTAATGCTTTTGCTTTTGTTGTATCACAAGTGTCTTCACTTTTTTTTACTTTAGGGATATATTAAGTTATGGTGTCTAATTGTTTGGCCACCTGCTGCAACAGTGGCTCACATTATAAAGATATTTGGTCATTAGTCCATACAGTTATTTCACACATGAGAATTATCATTTTTAATTTGGCACCAGTGAACTAACACCCAGCATGTGTTCAAACTACCACCTCCAAAGAGCAATAAAGAGAGTTGAGTAAGTTGATGAAGACAATAAAACTATTAAAACGGCTTCAGGGCTAACAAAAATGCTTACATCAACTCATACTGTTTATAATTGCTAGTATTTCTTTTTCTATTTTTTCTTAATGACAATAATACAAGTTACTAATTCAGGTTGTAAATTTAAATGTACATAAAATAATAATGTAGTTCATAAATTTAAAAAACCACCCATTGAAACTTTAATTATCAAAATATTTCAATGCAAAATGCACCATGATAAGATACTGAGCTAAATATATTCAAGTTACAGGCATTCAGTCTTCATATAAGAATACCATGAGTATTCGGAAGGAAAATGTAAATGAAATGAAAATGTAATTGGAGAAAAAAAAAGATGTGCTATAAAGGGACAATTTTGCCTCTTTGCTTCAACTTCAGTTATCTAAAACTACACTGTCTTTTGATAGCACTCAGGTATAAAGTGGAATAGGAGTTTTGTGGTAAATGAAATACTTCAAGCTATATAAACAGTTAAACTATTTATTGCAAGAGGAAAATGGCATTTCTTATTAACATTGTGCATAAAAGTTAATAAAGTTTCCACTGACTATTGTTTACTAGTTACATTTGCAAATTTCACTTCTTACGCTTGTTATTTTTATATTTGATAAAGGAAATATTAATATAGCATAGTTTTTAAACTTAAATAATTAACTATAAAAATTACATGAAATGTTTGTTCCATATTTAACCCAAATCAATAAAACAATAACAAAACAGAAATTAAAAGAAACAACTAATATATGTTTTATGGAAATTTTTCTGTCAAAAAACAAAGCATGATAATTTTATTAAATAAATAAATGACAGTTTGCAAAGGAATGAGCACTAGAATAATTTGCTTTGCTTTATTTTGTGTTCATCCGAGAGCATGGTTCTCAGCAGTGACTATAAATTAGAATTACCTTGGAATTACTTTATATCCATGAACACCAATCAAATAAGAACTGGCGATGGTGAGAAACAGACATTCATAGTTTTAAACAATACTCAGATGATTATATGAGCAGTCACCAAGGATCATTTCCTATATAGGCTCTTTACCTTGCTATGATCCTATGATGCCTATATAAACAAATTATATACAAGCTTAT
>NW_016837148.1:0-743 GCF_001698545.2 Rhinopithecus bieti | reverse complement strand
TTTATTTGTAATATGATAATGAAGAAACACCCTGTAAAAGTGTATTGCTCTGATTATGTGTGAATGTGTGTGTGTGTGTGTATTTTTTTCTCTCCTGAAAACTGTAAATAGAATAATTTTCATTACAAATGAAAATATTTTTGTTCCATATTTATTTCCCATCTAATGTACTTTGCTCTTCTTGAATCTAGTAAGGATCTCAGCTTGTGTTGTTTATACCTTGTCCGGAGCCATGAGGCCGGGAATTAGCTGACCTCTGTTGCTTGATCTCCGCAAAGCAGAGACAAGAGGGCACATTCCCGGGTTCTTTATTTACAAACCCTTCCCGCGCGCCCCCAAAGCTTTTCCCGCGCGCGCCTAAGTTTTTCCCGCGCGCACCAAAACTGTTCCCTCGTGCGCCAACCTTTCCCGCGCGCGCGCAAACATTTTCCCGCCCAGGAAGATATGCAGCCCAGGGCGCAGGCGCAATCCCGCGCCCGGGAAAAGTACAAACCCATGGCGCATGCGCGATTGTAATTTGAGAAGACCCGGCCCCCCGTCACCGCCCTGGCCCAACCTCTTCCCCTGCCAGCCTATATAAGGCATGACCCTACACTCAATAAACGAGACTTGATCAGGCTGTTTGTCTTGTCTCCATTTCTTGTGTTTTCTTGTCTCCTCCATTCCCACTCCCCCTTCCAGGGCCCGTTCGACTGTCCTGCAGGTCGGGACACCTGGCGCCTAAACAGGGACCTGGACACGGG
>NW_016837147.1:0-1175 GCF_001698545.2 Rhinopithecus bieti | reverse complement strand
TTCCTAATGCCTCTGTGTCATAGGAGGAGGGAAGCAGCTGCCACATGCTTAACTCATCAGTATCTTTAAAGATGCACTGTGTAATTACTTAACACGATCTTCATGCTTTAGCTCCCTGACACACACGGCAACCATATATTAAAACACAGAATCCTGAGAGTGTGGATGAAGCACTTCCAAATATAATCCTTTCCAGGTCTGCAAAATCATTGTCAGTCACAACTAAGGACAGCATTAGAAAAACATAAGCACGCCCAGGCATTGTGGCTTGTGCCGGTATTCCCAGCACTTTGGGAGGCTAAGGCAGGTAGATTGCTGAGCCCAGGAGTTTGAGACCAGCCTGGATAACATAGCAAAGCTCTGTCTTTACAAAAAATTCAAAACTTAGCCGGGTGTGGTGGCATGTGCCCATAGTCCTGGCTACTCAGGAGGCTGAAGTCCGAGGATCACCCAAGCCTGGGGAGGCTTAGGCTGCAGTGAGCCCTGATGGAGCCCCTGCACTCCAGCCTGGGCAACAGAATGAGACCATCTCAAAAAAAACAAAAAAAAAAAAAGAAAAGAAAAGAAAATATAAGCAGTGTAACTAACAGTAAATTAATTCTAACACTGTTACCTTTAAAGTTTTATAGTAAATGGCTCTGTTGATTTCCAGTGGGAATAAATTTTGCTCTTCTCCTGAGCAAGCCCAATTCACATATCGCAGCCAGTTTCCCTTCTCTGGATCAGTGGCATCAATGCACATCCATCCCAAATTTGGGTAATATACCTTGAAAACGGAGAAAAATAAAAAACTTTTGTTAAAATAGGAGTATCTTTAAAATGTTTCCATTTTTAACTTTTAAGGATCATTCTTTTCATTATATGCAAGTACTCTATATAAAGCATTTCATAAAACAAAACAAGGGACAGAGAAAAGAAAAATTCAAGGTGAAAACTGGAATTCAATAGTGTAATTCTCACTATTTTTCTACTTAGGCTTGTTTCCACCTGCCCCACTCCCCACCCCCCACTCCCTACACACACACACACACTCAAAGAGCTACAGTTAACATGCTTGGTATCTCCAAATGCTTTACAAATATGTACATGGAGACAAATGACAACTATGCTCCGTAAAGTGTGACTTAGAAAGGAAAACAGCTTGCAGTGGTGTTCAGCAGCACAAAGATCCCAAG
>NW_016837146.1:0-1132 GCF_001698545.2 Rhinopithecus bieti | reverse complement strand
AAAAAAAAAAAAATCAGGTGATATTTTATGAGGGACACTCCTACATAAGTATTTGCACAGAGCCTGGTAAAAAGTGAGCATTTATTTAAACACTTACGAATTAATCACCTACTTATGATGATAAGTTAAACTAATATTAAAAATCATTGTCTTGAGAAACCCTTTGCACACACATCAGCCTCACTCCCAGGTCTGTGAGATGACTTGCAGCCTGGTGAAGGAAGCACCCACTCTGAGTGAAGTGAGATCCCGGAGTTATTAACATGCAGTTTCCATTATACTCAACCTTCTCCAATCACAAGGCGAAGACATATGTTGTGACACACATATATTCAGCAGAGATTTTCAAACTTGTAATGACTTTTCGGCCAGCCAAACATATATTAAAAACTAAAATTTCCATGCTGCCTGACTCTGAAAATTTTTTCCTCACCACAGCAACAGAATGAAAGTTACATCTCCTTGTAAGTTAATCAATGAGCATGCATCCAGGACTCTGCTAGATACTATCGTTACCAGAGGGTCTTTGTTCTTAGAGCTCCCAAGATGGAATGGAACTTTGGGCCATGCGGCGAGTATTATAGCTCTATTAGAAGCTGTGGGTCATGGAAGAGAACCGTGGAACCCAGTGACTAATCCTCAGCTCAATTAGAATAAATCCAGGCACTTGGCCGTGCAGGAACAATGGCAAGCCCCTAGCCTGATCCGGAGCAGCTATGGGTGCCTCGCTGGATCAGAAGCAGCAGCGGACACCCTGCTGGATCCGGAGTGGTGGAAGTCAGCAGCGGATCTGCGAAGGCGTTGTTCAGCAGTTGTGGACAGCAAGCGAAAGCTCAACTCGAGCCACAACAAACACGGTCCAGAAGAGTGGGCAGTTGCAAGATTTCATAGACTGAAAACAGAGCTCCCATACGATGGGAGGGGACCCAAAGGGGGTTGCCGCCGAAGGCTAGATTGCAGGGGGTTTATATCCCAATCATTATCCCTCCCCCTGTGCCCTCAGGCGCTAGATGATTGATTATTTCTCTACCTCTTGCTTTTAGCATGATTGGTATTTTAGTGAGCTCCCTTTATACTACCTGATTGGTTGGGTGTGAGCTGAGTTACAAGCCCCGTATTTAAAGGTGAGTGT
>NW_016837145.1:0-1132 GCF_001698545.2 Rhinopithecus bieti | reverse complement strand
TTATTCATTTGCATATGTTGAACCAACCTTGCATCCCAGGGATGAAGCTGACTTGATAGTGGTGGATAAGCTTTTTGATGTGCTCATGGATTCGGTGTGCCAGTATTTTATTGAAGATTTTCGCATCGATGTTCATCAGGGATACTGGCATAAAATGTTCTTTTTTTGTTGTATCTCTGCCAGGTTTTGGTATCAGGATGATGCTGGCCTCATAAAATGAGTTAGGGAGGAGTCCCTCTGTTTCTATTGTTTGGAATAGTTTCAGAAGGAATGGTACCATCTCCCCTTTGTACCTCTGGTAGAATTCGACTGTGAATCCATCTGGTCCTGGACTTTTCTTGGTTGGTAGGCTATTAATTACTGCCTCAATTTCAGAACTTTTCATTGGTCTGTTCAGAGATCCAACTTTTTCCTGCTTTAGTCTTTGGATAGTGTATATGTCCAGGAATTTATCCATTTCTTCTAGATTTTCTAGTTTTTTGTGGGGGGTAGAGGTGTTTATAGTATTCTCTAATGGTAGTTTGTATTTCTGTGGGATCAGTGGTGATATTCTCTTTATCATTTTTTATTACATACATTTGATTCTTCTCTCTTTTCTTCTTTATTTATCTGGCTAGCGGTCTGTCTACTTTGTTGATCTTTTCAAAAAACCAGCTCCTGGATTCATTGATATTTTTGAAGGGTTTTTCATGTCTGTATCTCCTTCAGTTCTGCTCTGATCTTAGTTATTTATTGTCTTCTACTTGCTTTTAAGTTTGTTTGCTCTTGCTTCTCTAGTTCTTTTAATTGTGATGTTAGGGTGTCAATTTTAAATCTTTCCTGCTTTCAATTTTAAATCTTTGTGAGCATTTAGTGCTATAAATTTCCTTCTACACATTGCTTTAAATTTGTCCCAGAGATTCTGGTATGTTGTGTCTTTGTTCTCATTGGTTTCAAAGAACATCTTTATTTCTGCCTTCATTTCGTTACTTACCCAGTAGTCATTCAGGAGTAAGTTGTTCAGTTTCCATGTAGTTGTGTGGTTTTGAGTGAGTTTCTTAATCCTGAGCTCTAATTTGATTGCACTGTGCCTGGGAGACTGTTTGTTATGATTTCCGTTGTTTTGCATTTGCTGAGGAGTGCTTTACTTCCA
>NW_016837144.1:0-338 GCF_001698545.2 Rhinopithecus bieti | reverse complement strand
CCTAGATTTATGCCATTCTCCTGCCTCAGCCTCCTGAGTAGCTTGGACTACAGGTGCTCGCCACCACACCCGGCTAATTTTTTTTGTATTTTTTTTTTTTTAGTAGAGACGAGGTTTCATCATGTTAGCCAGTATGGTCTCAATCTCCTGACCTCGTGATCCACCTGCCTCGGCCCCCCAAAGTGCTGGGATTACAGGCATGAGCCACCGTGCCCAGCCCCTATGACAACTCTTGATGTCTGAGTGGGTTCCCACACAGTCATCTGTTGTAAGACTTTCTGATTCCTTTTTTCCTTTGGTCATTATGAATAGGGCTTCTGTACATAATTGCATGGTAA
>NW_016837143.1:0-391 GCF_001698545.2 Rhinopithecus bieti | reverse complement strand
TTTGTTCATCCGGTTTGTGGAATGTCTGAACACTTACAGGGAAAGTCTAGCACACGCGCAGTGAGTTAACCTGTAACATCCATGTTTGCCTTGGGACGAGTGTAACATTTGAAATGAGGTGGACTCGGCGTGTCATGTACAAAGGTGAGCTGTTGGGCGCAGACGTTTATGCGCAGCCTCAGTCACAGCCAGGACTGGCTCAGGGTCTGCAGCCTGTGGCGGGAAAGGACACTCACGAGGCCATTCTGTCCAGTCGGGGCTGCCGGCAGGGTCCCAGGGTGGGGCTGTCTGCGCGGCCGGCATCGGGAGTCCACCCAGGTCCGGTGGGCAGCATTCCTCTAAACCAGGCTTCTGTCTGATTGCGGAGGAGACTTCGTGCTGGTTACATACT
>NW_016837142.1:0-741 GCF_001698545.2 Rhinopithecus bieti | reverse complement strand
GTATGAGAAGAGAGGTATAACACTATGACTGGAATGCACACGTCACAAAGCAGTTACTCGGAAAGCTTCTCTCCAGTTTCGGTCTGAACATATTTTCTTTTTCACCGTTAGCCTCAAACTGCTCCTGAATACCCAATAACACGCTAAAGACACACAGGGCTAAAAAACTGCTCAATGAAAAGAGAGGTTCATCTGAGTGAGAGGAATTAAGACGACACAGAGCAGTTTCACAGAAAGCTTCCTTCTGGATTTTACCTGAGGATATTTCTTTCTCCATATTCTAAGGATCGTTCCCAAATGTCCTTCCTCAGATTCCACAAAAACAGTGATTTCAAGCTACTCAATCCAAAGAATGGTTTAACTCTAGGAGATTAATACACACATCACAAAGCAGTTGCTCAGAACGGTTTTTTGCAGGTTTCATCGGAAAATAATTCCTCACACACCACAAGTGTCCAGGCGTCACTAAATATCCCTTCACAGATTCTTCAAAGACAGAGTTTTGAAACTGCACAACATAGAGTAAGCATTAACTCTGTGAAGTGAATGCACATATCAGAGAGCAGATTCTTGGAACGCTTCTTCCTCGATTTTATTTCAGTATATTTCACTATTCGCCATAGTCCTCAATGCGTTCGAAATATCACTTTTCGGTTTCACAGGAACAGTGTTCAAACACTGCCTTGTGAGAAAAGAGGTATAACTCCCTGAGTGGAATGCATACATCACAAAGTAGTTTCT
>NW_016837141.1:0-339 GCF_001698545.2 Rhinopithecus bieti | reverse complement strand
AAAAGAAAATTAATTTAAATTGTGTTTTCAAATGGAGCCCATGTTCCCAGAACACAAGCCCTGCTCTATGCTCCAAGGGCACACAGGGTGCCCCTTTATCTTAATACTCACCATATTCCATGGCAGCCATTGGCACGTGTCTGTCCATCGCACTAGACTTCCTGCGCATGAGGCAGGAATCATATATTATTACCTTTCTGTTCCCAATGTCTGGCCTAGAAGACACTCAGTAAATGATTACTGAACTAAGTCAGTTACTAAGACATGTTAAACTTGTATTAAGAAAATTGATTTAATAAGTTTGCCAATGCAGCATTCATACCACACAGCTTAAATCTC
>NW_016837140.1:0-340 GCF_001698545.2 Rhinopithecus bieti | reverse complement strand
AGGGAGCTGTTGCCCTGTTACCCCGAGCCAAAGCAAGGCTGAGAGGCAAACACCACAGGCCACATCACACTCGAGCACCGACTCTTGACAGTTGCTCGTTCGTGTGTTGAAAGGCAGTATTAAGAAGAGTTCGGGGTACAGGCGTCAGCCAGGCCTGGTCTCAGCCATGAGACAGCAGTGACTGCCCACAAGTCCCGTATCTAAGCTCTGACTCCCCATCCGGCCTTCCTTCAGGATCAATGCCCACCTCACAGTGCTGCCATGAACGCTCAGTCAGCACGTACATACACAACTAAATTTATTTCAATTGTGCTTTCTACCCCAATTTAATACAACCAGG
>NW_016837139.1:0-390 GCF_001698545.2 Rhinopithecus bieti | reverse complement strand
CTAAATGAGCTCCCAAATATCACTTTGCAGAATCCAGGACAACTGCGTTAGAAAAATGTTCAAGAAGGGAAGGGTGGAACTCTGTATGATGAAGTCACACCGCAGAAAGCAATCTCTCAGATAACTTCTCGCTAGTTATTATTTGAGGATATTTCCTTTTTCACAGTGGGCCCAAATGGGCTCCCAATTATCACTTTGCAGATTCCACGAAAAGAGTGTTAGCAAACTGCTTCATGAGGACTAAGTTGTAACTCTGTGAGATGAATTCACAGATCACAAAGAAGTTTCTCAGAAAGCTTCCTTCACGTTTTGAACTGATTATATTTCCTTTATCAGCGTAGGCCTCAATGCGATCCAAAGTAGCCCTTCTCAGGTTCCTCAAAGACAGTG
>NW_016837138.1:0-1329 GCF_001698545.2 Rhinopithecus bieti | reverse complement strand
GGGAAAGTAGGAATAGAGAGGACAGCTAAAGGACAGAAAGGTCTTACCTGGCTGGTGCAGTTGTAACCTAGAATAGATGCCCTCTGCATATAGTAGACTCCTTATGAAGATGCACTCTTTTTTGGAGTGTTCCTATGAGGTCCTTAGGGTTCTCTCCTCTGTAATTCTCCTTGACTATTGCTAGAATCTCTCACATACAGCTACCTTCACATAGGCAATGCTGCTTGATCCATGTCAAGCTTTTCAAATGGTACTCTTAAAACCCTACTTCTTGACTTGAAGACTCTCTCTTTTTCTTCCATGGGTGAAATACATGGCCCATTAGCCATTCTTTAAAAAGAAAAGAAAAGAAAAGAAAAAAACGCAACACAGACCTCTTCAATTACAATGAATTCTTTGTCTTCTCTTTTATATCCTAGAGGGGAGTGATGGGCCAATTCTGGCAGAGGGTTTCACAATTTCTTAGCCTGTCCTGCATAGGCAGTCTAGTGCCACCCAAGAGGTGCAGGATGTGGAGATACTAAACAACTATTGTATTTGTTCTTAGACTTGGGGGACTTAGCTGAAACTCTGAGTCAACAGGGAAGTCCCATCTTAACATAGTATTATATATATGTCATGAGTTCCTACTAGTAGCTCTTCAGTACATTATAATTTAAGTTACGTACCTTGACAAAACAAATTTGGAAAACACTATTGTTTTGCTTTTAAATATGATGTAAGCTACTGGATTGAGATAATTTTAAAAATCATTTTGAGGGACTATTCTGTATGTAATTTGTTTAACTTTTATCAGAAATGGATGTTGAATTTTGTTAAATGTCTTTTAACATTTATTAAGGTGAACATAAAGTTTGTCTCTTTTGGCCTATTGATGGAATCAATGACATTTCTAGATTTTCTAGTATCGAGTCATTCATGGTTTTCTAGAGCATTAATCCTTTAACATAATGCTAGATTAGATTTGCTAGTGTTTTTAAAAAATGTTTTGTATCCGTAGTCATAAGCAGGCTTGGCCAAAAATGTTTTGTGCCATCTTTGTCAACTTTCTCTATATGCTAGCTTTTTAAAGAAAATGTAAGGGATTCCATATTTTACTTAATTATAGCCCTCTTTACAATTTTTTAGTTGAAGTCATATATGTATAGAAAAGTATATATATCAACTAATTTTCATAAAGTAAACACAGCTGAGTAACAAGTATCTCCAACACTCCCTCTTTTGCTACCTATCCCCCAAAAGAGTAACCACTACTCTTATTTTCAACAGCATAGGCTAATTTTATCTGTTTTTATATTTTACCTAAAGGGACTCATACATATGTATTTT
>NW_016837137.1:0-2814 GCF_001698545.2 Rhinopithecus bieti | reverse complement strand
TTATTTTTCCCATAGGCCAAAATGCGCTCCTGAGTGTTCCTTCACAGATTCTACAAAAGAGCGTTTCCAATCTGCTGTATCAAAAAAAAAATTTTAAATCTGTGAAATGAATCCACACATCACCAATCAGTTTCATAGGTAGCTTCCTTCTAGTTTTTATGTGGGAATGCTCTGTTTTTCCCCATTACCCATAATGTGCTCCCAAGTGTCCCTTTGCAGATTCTACAAAAAGAGTGTTTTTAACCTGCTGAATCAAAAGAAAAGTTTAACTCTGCATGATGAATCCACATCACAAAGCAGTTTCTCAGACAGCTACTTTCTAATTTTATTTGGGGGTATTCACTTTTCCCCTTAGGCCACAATAGGGTCCCAAGTGTCTGTTTGCATATTCTACAAAACAGAGTTTCCAACCCGCTGAATTAAAAGAAAAGTTTAACTCTGTGAGATGAATCCACACCTCACAAAGGAGTTTCACATATAGCTTTTTTTCTAGTTTTCATCTGGGGATATTTGTATTTTCTCCTTAGGCCAAAATGCACTACCGAATGTTCCTTCACAGATTCTACAAAAAGGTTGTTTCCAATCTGATGTATCAAAATAAATTTTAACTCTGTGAGATGAATCCACACATCACCAAGACATTTCACAGGTAGCTTCCTTCTAGTTTTCATCTGGGGATATTCCGTTTTTTCCCCATAGGCATCCATGGGCCCCCAAGGGTCCATTGACAGATTCTACAGAGTGTTTCCAACCTGCTGAATCAAAAGAAAGGTTTAACTCTGTGAGATGATTTCACAGCACACAAAGCAGTTTTACAAATCCCTCCTTTCTGGTTTTTATCTGGGGATATTCAGTTTTTTCACTTTGGCCTCAGTGGATTCTGAAACGTTTCTTCACAGATTGAGTGAAAAAAGTGTTTCCAACATTGTGAATCAAATGAAAGGTTTAACCCTGTGAGATGAATACACACATCACAAAGCAGTTTCACAGATAGCTTTTTACTAGTTTATATTGGTGATATTCAATTTTTCCCCATAAGCCTCACTGGTCTCCCAAGGGTTCCTTCACAGATTCTACAAAAGGAGTGTTGTAAAACTACTAAATCAAAAGAAAGATTTAACTCTGCGAGGTGAATCCAAAGAACACAAAGCAGTTTCACAGACAGTTTCTTTCCAGTTTTTATCAGGGAAAAATCGGCTTTTCCCCATAGACCACAATGGGCTCCAAAATGATTCTTTGCAGATTCTATGAAAAAAAATTTTCCGACATGCTGAGTCAAAAGAAAGTTTTATCTCTGTGAGATGAATCCACACACCACAAAACAGATTCACAGATAAGTTCTTTTTAGTTTTTATCTGGGGATATTCTGTTTGTCCCCATTGGCCTCAATAAGCACCCAAGTATCCTTTCACAGATTCTACAAAAAGAGTGTGTGCAAATTGCTGAATCAAAAGAAAGGTTTAACTCTGTGAAGTGAATCTACAGAACACAAAGCAGCTTCACAGCTAGTTTCTTTGCAGTTCTTATCAGAGGATAATCTGTTTTACCACATAGGCCACAATGAGCTCCCAAATACTTCTTTGCAGATTCTAGGAAAAAAAGTTTTTCCAACATACTGAGTCAAAAGAAAGGTTTATCTCTGTGAGATGAATCCACACATCACAAAACAGATTCACAGATAGCTTCTTTTTAGTTTTATCTGGGGATATTCCTTTTTTCCCAATAGGACACATTATGCTTCAGAATGTGCCTTCACAGATACTACAAAAAGAGAGTTTTTAACCTGCTCAATCAAAAGAAAGATTTAATTCTGTGACATGAATCCACACATCAGAAAGCAGTTTCACAGACAGATTCTTTGCCATTTTTATCTGGGGATATTCGGTTTTTCCCCATAGGCATCAATGGGCTCCCAAGTGTCCCTTCACAGATTCTACAAAGAGAGTGTGTGCGAACTGCCGAATCAAAAGAGAGGTTTAACTCTGTGAGTTGAATCCACACTACAGAAAGCAGTTTCGTGGACAGCTTCTTTCTAGTTTTTATCTGGGGATATTTGGTTTTTCATCATTGGCTATAATGGCCTCCCAAATGTCACTTCGCAGATTCTATGAAAAAAAGTGCCTCCAACTTGCTGAATCAAAAGAAAGGTTTAACTCTATGAGATGAATCCACATATCACAAAGCAGTTTCACATTTACCTTCTTTGTAGTTTTTATGTGGGGATATTTGGGGGTTTTTTTCCATTGGCCAAAATGGGCTCCCAAACGTCTCTTTGCAGATTCTACAGAAAGAGTGTTTCCAACCTGAAATGTCAAAAGAAAGGCTTACCTCTGTAAGATGAATCCACACATGAGAAAGTAGCTTCACATATAGCTTCTTTCTAGTTTTTATCTAGGGATATTGGGGTTCTTTTTTCATAAACCTCAATGTGATCCCAAATGTTTCCTTGCAAGTTGTACAAAAAGAGTGTTTCAAACCTGTTGAATCAAAAGAAACGTTTAACTCTCTGAGATGAATTTACACATCACCAAACAGTTTCACAAATAGCTTCTTTCTAGTTTTCTTCTGGGGATATTCAATTTTTAACCACAGGCCTAAATGGGCTCCAAAATTTCCTTTCACAGATTCTACTAACAGGGTGTTTTCAACCTGCTTAATCAAAAGACAGTTTTAACATCATGACATAAATCCACACGTCACATAGCAGTTTCACAGATTGCTTCTGTCTAGTTATTATCTGGGTATATTCGGCTTTTCCCTAGGCCATGATGGGCTCCCAAATGTCCCTTCCCAGATTCTACAAAAAGAGTGTTT
>NW_016837136.1:0-810 GCF_001698545.2 Rhinopithecus bieti | reverse complement strand
GATTCATTAGAGAAAATTTTTTTTTTGTAGACAATAAGTGCTTTCTCTATTTTAGGCAGGGATCAGATTTTTTTTTTTTTTTTTTTTTTTTTGTTTTTTTTGAGATGGAGTCTCGCTCTGTTGCTCAGGCTGGAGTGCAGTGGGGTGATCTCGGCTCACTGCAACCTCCGCCTCCCAGGTTCAAGCAATTCTCCCTGCCTCGGCCTCCTCAGTAGCTGGGATTACAGGTACATACCAGCATGCCCTGCTAATTTTCTTATTTTTCAGTAGAAACGGAGTTTTGCTATGTTGGGCAGGCTGGTCTCAAACTCCTGATCTCAGGTGATCCACCTGCCTCAGCCACCCAAAGTGCTGGAATTAAAGGTGTGAGCCACTGCACCTGGCCTTAGTTTTTTTTTGTTTTTTTTTTTGTTTTTTGTTTTGTTTTTTAAGCATTGCAAATACTAAAAAGTCTTCTCATGGCATATAATTCAGTGCCTGGCACATAATGGTTCTTAATGAATATTTAACAATTGAATGAATGATTGAATGAATGCCTGGACGAACATAGTCCTGAGGCTGTGTATGTAGAGAAAGAGCAAGTAAGATTTCAGCTAAGATGATCAATTGCTGTTAGGTGAGACCAAAAGGACTATGGAGAAGGAAGATGTAATAATGAGGGGACTAGCAGGCTGAATAATGGCCTCCCAAAGATGCCCACATCTGAGTCTCTTGGGAATATGTTACTTTACATGGCAAAAGGAACTTTGTAGATGCAATTTTCACATAAAGATTATTCCTGGCTGGGCGCGGTGGCTCAAGCCTGTAATC
>NW_016837135.1:0-1781 GCF_001698545.2 Rhinopithecus bieti | reverse complement strand
AGTAACCAATGCTCTATTAATCAACATACCCAATGTCAGGGGTTTTAATAGTGATAAATGGTAGTAGTCAGCCAGTCCAGTGAATGTTAAACATGGATTTCTTTGCTTTGATTTTAAAAGACTTTATGTCTGGGTTACAGTAACACAAATTAAGAGCCTACGGTGTAAACTTTATGGATTCTCTCACTCTTAGGGTGATGCATGTGCATAGAGGGCACCTGAGTATGTAGCCCCCTAAATGTTCCTCCCTTGCTTTAGTCCCAACCTGCTTGGCCATTTGTTTAGAAGCCTATCCGATGATCTGATGCTGACTATAAGCCACCCAAGCCCATCTCTGGAAAGTTGCTGTGCCTTGCAGAATTGAACTGTTCCTGTAACGTACACTCAGAGTATTTGAAAGACCTGGTTCTAGAACCTCAGTAAGCATGGAAGACAGCTTGTATGAAGTGTTTTGTGCCTGTCTGCATGCATACCTGTATGTAGTAAGTTTTGGTCTGAGACATCATTTTTTAATAACCAAATGACAAGGTGATATGGTTTGGATGTTTATCCTCTCCAGATCTCATACTGAAATGTGATCCTGAATGTTGAAGGAGACCTGGTGGGGATGTTTGGATCATGGGAGCAAATCCCTCTTGAATAGCTTGGTGCTCTCCCCATGGTAATAAGTTCTCACTCTATTCATTCACAAAAGAGTTGGTTGTTTAAAGGAGCCTGGTGCCTTCTCTCTCTCTCTCTCTCTTGCTCCCTCTCTTGCCATCTGACACACCTGCTCCCCATTTGCCTTCTGCCATGAGAAGAAGCTTCCTGAGGCTGCGCTAGAAGTCAAGTCTTATGCTTGTACAGTCTGCAGAACTGTGAACCAAATAAACCTCTTTTCTTCACAAATTATCCAGTTTCATGTATTCCTTTATACCAATGCAATATGGACTACTACATGAGCTTGCAGGGGAATAGTTAATCCTTGCCTAACTCAAACATTTTGGTAGCTACCTTTGCTTTCCATAAAACCCTAAAAGTTGGGGTTTATTAAAATAACTTCAGGCCTGGTGCGGTGACTCACACCTGTCATCCCAGCACTTTGGGAGGCTGAGGCAGGTGGATTTCTTGAGCTCAGGAATTTAAGACCAGCCTGGGCAACATGGTGAAATCCAATCTCTACTAAAATTCAACAATTACGTCCAATATAGTAGTTAGGAGTGAGGGCTCTAGAGCTTAACTCCGTAAATTCTGATTGCATTGCTTACTAGCTGGAGAATTTTGACCAAGATAATTAACCTTTCTCTGCTTATAGTTCCTTTTCTGTGATATAGGGAGATGTAATACCTATTTCAGAGGTTTATAAGAACTGAGATGCTATGGCAGGCATGTGGGTGTGCTCCTATGGTCACAGCTAACCAAGAGGATGAGGTGGGAGGAGCGCCTAAACCCAGAAGGCAGAGGTTGCAGTGAGGCGAGATTGCACCACTGCACTCCAGCCTGGGTGACAGAGCGAGACCCAATCTCAAACAAAAACAAAAACAAAACTTTAGCCCCTAACCCTCGCAACATTTGTTGCCATCACTTGGAAATTTCAGCAACAGAGAGTAGAAAGATGAAAATCTGTTGGATGGGGTTCACTTCAGCTCTACCAAGCTCCTGACCTGGAATTAAAATTGGGAGGGCTGACTGATTAAATGGGCTGTTCATGTTGAAATTTCTCAACAAAAAACAATTAGGGAAAACTTAAAGTGAAACCAAAGTAGCTGCTTGGTATGGAGAACTAGTGAACACGTTTTCAG
>NW_016837134.1:0-340 GCF_001698545.2 Rhinopithecus bieti | reverse complement strand
GGTTTGTCTTCTCCATGGACACCTCTGTCAGCACAGCGCATCTGCAGATCAGCAGCATAAAGGCTGAGGACACTGCTGTGTATTACTCTACGAGAGACACAGTGTGGAAACCCACATCCTGAGAGAGTCAGAAGCCCTGAGGGAAGAGGTAGCTGTGCTGAGCTGAGGCAGTGGTGCAGCAGTTTCTTTATCTTCCATGTGATCTCATTTTGCATCAACTTCCACTGTGATATTAGCCATGAACGTGGGATAGACGGGTGCTCCTAAGAGATCCCTAACTTGTCCTTTTTGATGGGTTTTCCAGAAGACGTGAGGAGCCACTTTGTTTGCAAAGCATCCC
>NW_016837133.1:0-967 GCF_001698545.2 Rhinopithecus bieti | reverse complement strand
CAGAAAAGAGAAAAAGCTGATACTATATTTCCTAATTCCCTTCCTTCTGCTATTCTGGGTGAGAATTTGTCAAAGAAAGGAAGTGGGATGAGATTCAGATTCCATACCAAATAGATGAGGTGAGAGAGATCTGGGATGTGCAGACGTGTGATTCATGGTAGCGTCCTGAAAATGACTTGCAAATAACTTTTAAGCTGTAGCCTGAGATAGTTGGTGGAAACAAAGAATCCTAAGAATTGCTTGCAGGTTCCTACTGACATTAGGAGAACTACAGCTGAGAATGTCTTAATAAAACTGTCTAGTATCTCCTTCCTTAACTTGTCAGATGCAGTTTCCCTGACTTCTTTGAGTCTCCCCAAACTTCACTCGCCACGTCTTCTAATACTCATGTAAACCCTAATAGTTAAATAAAATCATTATTTTTAAATCAAATCCAAATTTATCTGATAAATTATAAAAAATAAAACTGAGAAGGAAAGAGCTAATAAATGATGATTAAACAACATGCTACACATATTTTAGAAGATAGATTTTCTTTCATATCCATCATGAACAAAACTCCAAGTCGAGTAAGTTTCTGACTCAGAAAAATAAATGTTATGTTTAAATAAAAAAATGCAATACATTTATAAAAATTTAGAGCATGTATCTTAAAATAGGATAGAGGAAAGCAATTTTTTTAATGATCTAAAAGATAGGTTTGGAGGCACCTCCCCATATATCTGCATCTACTTTTTAAGCTTATAAATTACAGACAACTTAGAAATATAAAAATGGGTGAAGATAGAGACCACTACTATTCATCCAATCTCCCCTTAACCTTTCCTCACTGTAATATAGCTCAGGTTTTATTTGAGGGAGAAAAACACAAGTTAAATGCCAATGTCCCACTTTGAATCAAGTGTAACCATACAACTAAGTTCAGAACAATGAGTGATAATTAAACTCAGGTTTGAAATATGTTTTC
>NW_016837132.1:0-2015 GCF_001698545.2 Rhinopithecus bieti | reverse complement strand
TTTTGTTTTGTTTGAAATAGGTTCTCGCTGTCACCTAGGCTAGAGAGCAGTGGTGTGATCATAGTTCACTGCACAATACCATGCCTGGCAAATTTTCTAAAAATTTTTTGTAGAGAAGGGTCTTGTTATGTTGCCCAGGCTGGTCTTGAACTCCTGATCTCAGGCAATCCTCCTGCCTTAGTCTCCCAAAGCACTGGGATTACAGGCAAGAGCCACTGCACGTGGCCTCCACCTATTTTTATAGGAAGTTTTTGGGTTATTGATTTTATCTCTTTATGAGTAAAGAGAGGAGAGGTAAGTAAGTGTGGGGAGACAGAAAGAGAGAGAGAGAAAGGAAGAGAGATTTTTTTCTTTATTTCTTTTTTTTTTCATTGG
The DNA here is from genome assembly GCF_001698545.2 of Rhinopithecus bieti. Lineage (NCBI taxonomy): Eukaryota > Metazoa > Chordata > Mammalia > Primates > Cercopithecidae > Rhinopithecus > Rhinopithecus bieti. Next base: position 1,640 of record NW_016837132.1, on the reverse strand, counting down.
GGGATGTGTTGCGGGACGGAGAATTGCTCTGTTGCCCAGGCTAGAGTGCAGTGGTGCAATCTCAGCTCACTGAAACCTCCACCTCCCAGGTTCAAGTGATTCTCTTCCTCAGTCTCCTGACTAGCTGGGACTACAGGCGTGCACCATCATGCCTGGCTAATTTTTGTATTTTTAGTAGACACAGGGTTTCATCATGTTGATCAGGCTGGTCTCAAACTCCTGACCTTGTGATCCACCTGCCTCAGTCTCCCAAAGTGCAGGGATTACAGGCATGAGCCACCGTACCTAGCCAAGATTTTTTTCTTTTTCGGATTTTCTATTCTTCTTAAGTAAAATTTAGTATTTTGTATTTCTATTTGAAGTTCAACATTCATCTAAGTTTTCTAATTTGTCCGCATTCAGTTATTCTTAACTTTTCCTTATGATTCTTTTTATTTCTGTAAGTTCAATAGATATGTTCCTCTTTCATTCATGATTTTACTAATTTCAATGTTCTTTTTTTATTTTGGTTAGTATATCTAAAAGTTTATCAATTTTCTGTATTTTGGCTTGTTGAATTTTTATATTCTCCTTTTATATTCTATTTCATTTATCTCTATTCTAATGTTTACCATTTCCTTAGTTCTAGTGATTTTAGGTTTAATTTGCTCTTTCCTTGTTTTTAAGAAAGTTGGGTTTTAGAAAGTTAGGTTACTGATTTGAGATCTTTACTCTTTCTCAGTGTGGGCATTTATGGCTATAAATTCTGTCTTAGCACTGTTTTAGCTATATGCCATAAATTTTAGTATGTTTTGTTTGTTTATCCTATACAAAGTATTCTCTAATTTTCCTTTTCATTTCTTCTCTGTCCCTCTGAATGTTTAGGCTTGTGTTGTTTACTTTCCACCTATTAAAAAAATTCCCAAATATCTCTCTGTTACTGTTTTTTTTTTTCGAGATGGAGTTCCATTCTTCTTACCCAGGCTGGAGTGCAAAGGCACGATCTCAGCTCACTACAACCTCCGTCTCCCAGGTTCAAGTGATTCTCCTACCTCAGCCTCCCAAGTAGCTGGGATTACAGGCATGTGCCACCATGCCTGGCTAAATTTTTTGTATTTTTAGTAGAGACGGGGTTTTACCATGTTTGCCAGGCTGGTCTCAAACTCCTGACCTCAGGTGATCTGCCAGGCTCAGCCTTCCAAAGTGCTGGGATTACAGGCCTGAGCCACCATGCCCTGCCACTGTTATTGTTTTTGAGGATGAAAAAAATCCCTTTTATTTTTTTATTTCATGGAACATTTTACAGGAACAGTTTTTGAAGTTCAGACAAATTGTGATTTACAGAAAATTCAAGGGGAAAACTGAGAGACATGAGGTAATCCCTGGGATGAACAACAGCTTTTAATATTTCTACTTATTCAAAATTTTTTCTGGTGAGCTTGTTTTTTTAAATTATAGTAGGGACACTTAAGATGGTATCTAGCCACTTACATTTTTAAGTATACAACACTTAATTTTTTGACTATTGGGAAAATGTGGTACAGCAGGTCTCAAGAGCTTATTTATCTTGATTAAAGAAACCTTGTGCCCATTGAATAGTGTCTCCCCATCTCCTGTACACCCAGCCACTTGCAATCACCATTGTACTTTCTGTCTATGAA
>NW_016837131.1:0-474 GCF_001698545.2 Rhinopithecus bieti | reverse complement strand
AAACAAAGTGCTAACAGGCAATTGAGAGCAACGAGATCCATAAAAGCAACAAAATGCCAAACAGCCCACCCTGCTAATCTAATAGTCATGGGAATTGAAAACAAAATGGGAATTAGACTTTACACCTATATTTTATACCTATGTCATTATTGTTCTGACAATACCCTATAATTACAAGGATAGGGATGACTGGAGCCCCTTTACGTTGTTGGCAGTGATTTCAGTTTTGATAGTATTTAAGAATAATTTGGGGAGCAACTTGACAAAATATCCAAAAAGCCATATGATTACCAACTTTTAAAATTTATATATCCATTTTATTACTTTTGGGATATATTGTTGGTTATAGTGTGGTTATTTTGGAATTTTGTAAAGTTGTTCTACATATATATATTCCAAAACTATTTCATACGTGTCTTTTTGTGCATGTATATATATTTCCAAAGTACAGTTACTATATATCCACATATCACA
>NW_016837130.1:0-1408 GCF_001698545.2 Rhinopithecus bieti | reverse complement strand
AAGAACATCTCAAGAAAATCCCAAAACATGCGAGACAAATGAGGGTCCCCCTTTAGCGTGTTCTTGAAGCACTGAGGTGGCTGAAAGCTATGTATAGTTTCTGGGGAAACAGTTTTTTAGGAAACGTAGCACAGACACTAACTATTCTTCCAGAAGAGCCCCTTCTTGACATGAAAGGTCTTAGCGTGACAGAAAAGCATCTGATTCATCATGGGGACCTATCCAGCCAGCAGCAGGGGCCCCAGTGCCAGTGTCCGCCTCAGCAGAGGAGACACGGGGGACATGCAAAGGGTTTCTGTTGAAAAATACTTCACCTAGGGTGACTATAGTTAGCAGGAATGTATTGTATGTTTCAAAGTAGCTAGAAGGCTAGGTGCAGTATCCCATGCCTATAATCCCAGCATTTTGGGAGGCCCAGGCAGGCAGATCACTTGAGGTCAGGAGTTCGAGATGAGCCTGGCTAACATGGTGAAACCCCGTCTCTACTAAAAATACAAAAAATAAAAAATTAGCCAGGCATGGTGGCCTGCGCTTGTATTCCAAGCTACTCAGGAGGCTGAGGCAGCAGATTGCTTGAACCTGGCAGGCAAAGGTTGCAGTGAGCCAAGATCACACCATTGCCCTCCAGGCTGGGCGACAGAGCAGGACTCTGTCTCAAAACAAACACAAAAAACAAAGTAGCTAGAAGAGGGGACTTGAAATGTATCCAACACATAGTAATACCAAATATTCAAGGTGATGGGCACCCTAAGCACACTGATTGATCAGCACACATTCTGTGCATGTAACAAATACTAAAATGTACTCCATACATATATAAAATATTTTATATCAACAAGAAAATACTTTGCCTAGTGTTTCCATCCAAATGGGAATAAATCCAGGGCTCGATGTACTCATTTCACAGCTTTTTATTGAGACTCGGGAAGGGTGGGCTGTGGTAGCAGATGCACTCACTGTCCAAGTTTGCCCAGACTCTCTGCTGCATGGGTGATGGCATTTGTGACTGTGTTGGTCACTGTCTCAGTGACTTCCTTCATCTTTTTGTCCCCTGACTCTTGGGCTTTCTTTACAGCTTCGGCAATGGCTGTTGGAAAGAAAGAGGAAGAATGTCCTAGTGATCCACCCGCTGAACTTGCGTCCCCTTGAGTGGCCTGTGGGATGTGGCCATCTTAATGGATTAGTCCCTGGAGTGGCCCAATGGGACCAAGGGCAGCAGGACTCCCGGCAGAATGAATCTGAATTTGGTTTTAATTTCCCCAACAACTTGTATTTCTTCAACTGTGAGTGAGACTGAGCATCTCATGGGTACATTGCCTGCTTGTCCTTTTTTCTGGAAAATGCCTGCTCATGTCTTTTGGCCATTTTTATATTGGGTTGTTATATTGGATTATCATTTTATTACACA
>NW_016837129.1:0-515 GCF_001698545.2 Rhinopithecus bieti | reverse complement strand
AGGTATTTTCTATAGTCAAGATCCTATCATTGCCTAACAGAGGTACTGTTTGTTCTTCCTTTCCAATCTTCATGCCTTTTATTTCATTTCCTTGCTTAATTGCCTGGGAACAACCTCCACTACAAAGCTAAATAGAGATGTAAAGAGTGGACATCTTGTTTCTCATCTTTGGAGAAAAGCTTTAAGCCTTTTCCCATTAACTATGTTAGCTCTGGGCTTTTGTACATGGGCTTAAGGTTTGTAGCAGGTTAAGAAAACTGCTTTCTATTCCTATTTTATTGTTTTCATCCTGTTGCATTTTCAGGAAATGTCTGTTCTGCATCTATTAGAATGATCATGAAATAGTCGTCCGTAATTATAGGAACAGAATATGCTCCCTTAATTGATTTTCCTTTATTGAGCTAACCTTGCACTCTTGAGATAAATCCCACTTGGTTACAATGTATACTCCCTTTTATATGTTGCTGCATTTGGTTTTCTAGTTGTTTCCACACCTATGTGCACAAGAAACATTC
>NW_016837128.1:0-200 GCF_001698545.2 Rhinopithecus bieti | reverse complement strand
GGAAGGAAGGAAGGAAGGAAGGAAGGAGAGAGAGAAAGAAAGAAAGAGAGAGAGAGAAAGAGAGGAAAGAAAGAGAAAGAAAGAAAGAAAGAAAGAAAGAAAGAAAGAAAGAAAGAAAGAGAAAGAAAAAGAAAGAAATAAAGAAAAAGAGAAAGAGGACGGAAGGAAGGACAGAAGGAAGGAAGGAAGGAAGGAAGGAA
>NW_016837127.1:0-1782 GCF_001698545.2 Rhinopithecus bieti | reverse complement strand
GGGATCGGTGGTGATATCCCCTTTACCATTTTTTATTGTATCTATTTGATTCTTCTCTCTTTTCTTCTTTATCAGTCTTGCTAGCAATCTATTTTGTTGATCTTTTCAAAAAACTAGGTCCTGGATTCATTGATTTTTTGAAGGGTTTTTTGTGTCTCTATCTCCTTCAGCTCTGCTCTGATCTTAGTTATTTCTTGCCTTCTGCTAGCTTTTGAATGTGTTTGCTCTTGCTTCTCTAGTTCTTTCAATTGTGATGTTAGGGTATTAATTTTAGATCTTTCCTGCTTTCTCTTGTGGGCATTTAGTGCCATAAATTTCCCTCTACACACTGCTTTAAATGTGTCCCAGAGATTCTGGTATGTTGTGTCTTTGTTCTTATTGGTTTCAAAGAACATCTTTATTTCCGCCTTCATTTTCTTATTTACCCAGTAGTCATTCAGGAGCAGGTTGTTCAGTTTCCATGTAGTTGTGTGATTCTGAGTGAGTTTCTTGATCCTGAGTTCTAATTTGATTGCACTGTGGTCTGAGAGACTGTTTGTTACAATTTCCATTCTTTTGCATTTGCTGAGGAGTGTTTTACTTCCAGTTTTGTGGTCAATTTTAAAATAAGTGCGATGTGGTGCTGAGAAGAATGTATATTCTGTTGATTTGGGTGGAGAGTTCTGTAGATGTCTATTAGGTCCGCTTGGTCCAGAGCTGAGTTCAAGTCCTGGATATCCTTGTTAATTTTCTGTCTGGTTGTTCTGTCTAATATTGACAATGGTGTGTTAAAGTCTCCCACTAATATTGTGTGGGAGTCTAAATTTCTTTGTAGGTCTCTAAGAACTTGCTTTATGAATCTGGGTGCTCCTGTATTGGGTGCATATATCATATATATTTATGATAGTTAGCTCTTCATGTTGCATTGATCCCTTTACCATTATGTAATGGCCTTTGTCTTTTTTGATCTTTGTTGGTTTAAAGTTGCTTTTATCAGAGGCTAGGATTGCAACCCCTGTTTTTTTGTTTGTTTGTTTGTTTGTTTGCTTTCCCTTTGCTTGGTAAATTATCCTCTATCTCTTTATTTTTAGCCTAATTGTGTCTTTGCACGTGAGATGGGTCTCCTGAATACAGCACACCATTGAGTCTTGACTCTTTATTTAATTTGCCAGTCTGTGTCTTTTAATTGGGGCATTTAGCCCATTTACATTTAAGGTTAATATTGTTATATGTGAATTTGATCCTGTCTTTATGATGCTGGTTGGTTATTTTGCCTGTTAGTTGATTTAGTTTCTTCATAAGACCAATTGTTGATGGTCTTTGCAATTTGGTATGTTTTGGGAAAGCATACCAAAAGGTACCGGTTTTCCTTTCCATGTTTAGTGCTTCCTTCAGGAGCTCTTATAAGGCAGGCCCGGTGTTGACAAAAATTTCTCAGTGTTTGCTTGTCGGTAAAGGATTTTATTTCTCCTTCACTTATGAAGCTTAGTTTGGCTGGATATGAAATTCTGGTTTGAAATTTATTTTCTTTAAGAATGTTGATTATTGGCCCCCAATCTCTTCTGGCTTATAGGGTTTCTGCAGAGAGATCTGCTGTTGGTCTGATGGGCTTCCCTTTGTGGGTAACCCGACCTTTCTCTCTGGCTGCTCTTAACATTTTTTTCTTCATTTCAACCTTGGTGAATCTGACGATTGTATGTCTTGGGGTTGTTCTTCTCGAGGATTATCTTTGTGGTGTTCTTTGTTTTTCCTGAATTTGAATGTTGGCCTGTTTTGCTAGATTGGGGAAGTTCGACTTTCAAT
>NW_016837126.1:0-1412 GCF_001698545.2 Rhinopithecus bieti | reverse complement strand
CCAGGTGTAGAATTGTAGGCGACAGTTTTTCTTAAGTACTTTATTGCAAACCTCTTGTTTGTAAAGTTTCCTATGAGAAATCTTATGCCATCCTTATATTTAGTGCTCTGTATGTAACATGTTCTTTCCCCTTGTATTACTTTTAGGATTTCCTCCTTATCACTGGTTTTGATGGATTTGGTTAAGATGTTCCTTGGTGAAGTTTTCTTCGTGTTTCTTGTTCTTAGGATAATCACATTTCTGTAATATTTGAAGTTTATGGTTTCCATGGAGCTTCTAAATCTTTCATCCAGTATGTTTTAGGTATGTTTGTCTCTCTTCTCCACTACACGCCCTTCAGGGATTCCATTTAGCCCTATACTAGGGTGTTTAAAGTTTTATGCTGATGGTCCTTTTAGTTTCCAAGTCATTTGTTACTGTGTGTTTCATTTATGTGAGTTTCAACTTCTGTTCCCTCTAGGTCAATAATCTTCTCTTCTGCAATGTTTAGTCCAGTGCCTTCTTCCATTTCAGGCTGTAAATCAGTTTTTATCTACAGAATTTGATATTTAAAAAATCTTCAACCTCTCCGTTTAATTAAAATACAACTACAACTGCTCTAATGTCCTTTTCTTCTATTTCCAACATGTGTCTCAATTTCAACTAGATCATTAGATTCTTCATTATGTGTCATGTTTTCATGCTTCTTTGGCTGCTTGATATTCTTTTACTTTTATTTATTTATTTTTTGGGGGATGGAATTTCACTCTCGTTGACCAGGCTGGAGTGCAATGGTGTGATCTCAGCTCACTGCAACCTCTGTCTCCCAGGTACACAAGCGATTCTCCTGTCTCAGCCTCCCAATTGCTCAGATTACAGGCATGAGCCACCATGCCTGGCTAATTTTTCTGTATTTAGTAGAGACGGGGTTTCACCACGCTAATCAGGCTAGTCGTGACCTCCTGACCTCAGGTGATCCACCCGGCTGCTTGATATTCTAAGATGTGATGCTGGAGCTTCGGTGTCAATGCTCAAAAGTGCCCAAAGACACCACTCGACCTCAGTGTCTATGCACACCCAAGCTTTTGCAGCAGGAGAGGTGGAGAGAGCAGAGATGAGTGTGCTGCAACATGCTGGTAGAGGGTACCCCAATTGTGCTTGGGGCTTTCCTATGCCTCATGGAAAGATGTGCCTTCCTTAATTTTTCCCATAAGAACCCTCCTACTTCATGCCCTGTCTCTCTGTCCAAACACCAGGACAGACCTCTCACCAGCCTCAACCACCCAATGGATTGACAAACGTCCAAATATGATTCAGTGGAGAAGGCATTCTCAACAAATTGTGTAGAAACAACTGGACATGCATATCCCCAAAGGAAAAAAATTCACCTGAACCTCAATACTCACTCAAAAACTAACTCAAAATGGATTATG
>NW_016837125.1:0-1730 GCF_001698545.2 Rhinopithecus bieti | reverse complement strand
CTAACACGGTGAAACCCCATCTCTACTAAAAACAAAATATAAAAAAAAATTAGCTGGGCGTGGTGGCAGGCACCTGTAGTCCTAGCTACTCAGGAGGCTGAGGCAGGAGAATGGCATGAATCCGGGAGGCGGGCTTGCAGTGAGCCAAGTTTGCGCCACTTTGCTGCAGCCTGGGTGACAGAGCAAGACTCCATCTCAAAAACAAACAAACAAACAAGCAAACAAACAAACAAAAAACCCTGCCTTTCATAGACCAACCTTTTTTACAAACCCATTTTTTCCCCTTTTTAATGAAGTTTCAATTTATCCCTCTCTTTTTTTAAATCATGATTTGAAGGACATATCTTAAACTGTTTGCCTAATCCCCGGTCTTGAAGATTTGTCATGTATTTTCTTTTTTTAGTTTAATGTTTTATATTTAAATCTATGATATATTTTGAGTTAATTTGTTTAAGTAAGACATGAGATTTATATCAAGTTTTGCTATTTGCCTATGGATATCCAATTTTCCAGCACCACTTTTTGAAAATAATCTGCCTTCTTCGTTGAAATCCCTTTGCATCTTTGTCAGTAAACACTTGGTTGTACTTCAGTAGGTCTGTTTTGGAAATCTCTCTTCTATTCCATTAACTCCATCCGGTAACTCCATCAATACTCCAACAATCTGAGTGTTTATCCCTTTGCAAATACATAATTATTATTATGTATAGTAAGTCTTGAAACCTGTCAGTGTGATTTCTGTAACCTTTTTTGTCTCTTGTAAAATATGTTGGCTAGTCTCAATCCTTTGCCCTTTCATCTAAATTTTAGAGTCCACATGTCTATCTGCAGAAAATTCTCCTAGGGTTTTGATTGGAATGATAATAAATCTATAGGTCAGTTTTAGAATTAAAATTTTATGATATTGAGATTTCCATGAGCATGATATGTCTCCTCAGTTATTCAGACATTCTTGTGATTACTTTGTCAGCATTTTGTAATTTTCAACAAACAGACCCTATATACAGATGGTTAGATTTACATCTAAGTATTTTATTTTGGTTGGAGCCATTATCAGTGGTATATAGAAAAGTGATTGGTTTTATGTAGCAAGCTTGTATCTGTGACTTTGCTAAACTCACTTACTAGTTCTAAGACTTTTCTATTATTTCCTGGGTATTTTCCATAGACGATTATGTTGTCTGCAAATAGGGAGAGTTTATTTCTTCTTTTCTAAAAAAATTGTCTTCTATTTCCTCATCTTGCTTTTTTTGCGTCAAATGTGATGTTAGCTGCGGGTTTTTTGCAGGTACAGTTGTCAAATTGAGGACATTACCTTCTATTCTTAGGTTGCTGAGAGCTTTTATCGTGAATGGATGTTGAATTGTTATTAAATATTTTTTGGCCTTGATGTAGATTATGTGTTTTCTAGAATATTAATATGATGATGTTCATTTTAATAGCCTTTGTTTTAGAATAGTTTCAGATTTACAGAAAAGTTGAAAATTAGTAGAGTTCTGTGATACTCCACACCTGTTTTCCCACATTATACCTTTGATTCTTACGATGATGACATTTACACTTGACATCCTACATTAGTGTGGTACATGTGTTATGATTCATGAACCAGTGTTGGTACCTTAATATTAACTAATGTCCATATGTTCTTGAAGTTTTCTTAGTTTTACCTAGTGCCTTTCTTCCACTCCAGGATCCTGCCTAGAATACTGCATTACATCTAGTCATCCTAG
>NW_016837124.1:0-809 GCF_001698545.2 Rhinopithecus bieti | reverse complement strand
GTGAGACTCCCAGTAGCATAAGAGAGCACGTCACTACTTGTCTCTGGATTCCAGTTTCCTATACAATGAAGGTGTTGGCCTAAATGACAAAGGTCTCCTGCTAGCTCCATCTATCTACCCACCCATCCATCCCCAGCAGGTTAGGTGATTGGGCTTATTACACATGTTATTTTCAACTTTCCTGTCTTGTTACTATAATTCCAGAGTGAGTCCTCGTGTATCTCCCTGGGCTCCTATTCTCCAATCACAGAATAGGGACCCTCTCCAATTGGCCTCTTTCTACCTGCAAGGGAGTTGGTTTCAACCTCAGCTTCTCAGACAGGAGAGGTGATTGAGTTCATCCCTTTGTGAAGAATCTTCAAAGCACAGCCAAAGCTGGGAAGGAAGACCCATATGAATACAGGTGGACACCTTATTTCTTGTGAGGAAGACCATGAAGAATAGCTCCAACAGAGGAGCCTGGACTACAACCCTGGGCAGGCGGCACCACCCACCCATCCACAGGTGACCTTGGTCCTCCTTGCATTTACAGAGTATGACAGCAGGAACATCTGTGGAGATCATCTGCCAACTGTAATTTTGGAATATGATATGAGCTGGGATCAACTTTTATTAAGCCTGATGCTGTCTTTTGCTTCAAGAGTTAATCCAAAGTTTACCTGCTAAATGCAGAAATTCAGAGCCAAGTCAGACAAAATAACAAATGTGGTCCCTTCCCTCTAAGAGCGCATGATCTAAATCAAACAGCATATATTGATAATGGGAAATTCTGGGCAACTTTCAAGAGAATTGAATCAAATATTGAGATT
>NW_016837123.1:0-806 GCF_001698545.2 Rhinopithecus bieti | reverse complement strand
CACTCTGCTGTTACCAATACGCAAACCCAACAGTAAAGAATACAGGCCGGTACAAGACTTAAGAGAGGTCAACAAAAGGGTAATGGACATACACCCGACGGTGCCAAACCCATACACCCTCCTGAGCACTTTGAGCCCTGCAAATCAATGGTATACTGTTCTAGACCTGAAAGATGCCTTTTCAGCCTGCCTTTAGCCCCTAAAAGCCAAGAAATTTTGCCTTCAAGTGGACAGACTCTGAAAGGGGCATAAATGGCCAACTGACATGGACCAGATTGCCACAAGGATTCAAGAACTCCCCAACTCTGTTCGATGAAGCCCTCCACGAAGACTTGGGTGAGCACTGGCCCCAACACCCCAGTATAACTCTCTTGCAGTATGTTGATGATCTCTTAATAGCAGCAAAGTCCCCAGAGGCTTGCATCCAAGGAACCAAAGACCTCCTAAAAACCTTGGGAAACTTAGGTTATCGAGCCTCAGCTAAAAGGCCCAAATCTGCAAGCCCGAAGTAACCTATTTGGGATATCTACTGAGAGGGGGGACAGTGTTGGCTAACAAATGCCCGAAAAGAAACTGTTCTACAGACCCCCAGACAGTCTCACAGTCAACACGACAGGTAAGAGAGTTCCTGGGATCTGCAGGGTTCTGCAGGCTTTGGATACCTGGCTTCGCTGAACTGGCAAAACCCCTCTATCAGGCTACCAAAGAGCAACAGCCCTTCAATTGGACTGAAGAGGCTGAGCTGGCTTTCCAGCAAATTAAAACTGCTCTGCTCTCAGCCCCTGCACTGGGTCTTCCGGATGTCT
>NW_016837122.1:0-200 GCF_001698545.2 Rhinopithecus bieti | reverse complement strand
AAACTGTGTTAACAAACTGATCAGTGAAGAGAAACGTGTAACTCTGTGAGTTTCATTCACACATGGCAATGCAGTTTCTCAGAAGGCTTCTTTCCACTTTTAATCTGAGGATATTTCCTTTTTCACCATAGCCCTCAATGAGCTCCCAAATATCACTTTGCAGAATCCACGACAACAGTGTTAGCAAACTGTTCCAAGAA
>NW_016837121.1:0-1271 GCF_001698545.2 Rhinopithecus bieti | reverse complement strand
TGACTCTAGGCCCTGTTGACCCAAGCAGGCTCCCGTTGTGGTGGGTTGTGTCACCCCACAATGTCACTGTTGCTGAGCCCCCATCGCCTCTGTGTTGTGGAGCAGTTAGAGACACACAGCAGTGTCTGTGAGTGGCTCTGCATGAAGGACCGTTTCCTAGGTGAGAGGTACATCTCAGCACAGCTGACTGATCAGACTCAGGTGAGTGGGACCTGCTCTCTTCTCTTCCTCCTGGCCTGGGGACAGTCACTATCAGGTGGGTGGGTTTGGCCTCTGGGCAGCTACTGAGGGTAATCCCTGAACACTCACCGGTGCCTCTTCTGTGCTGACAGACATTTCATTCATCCTCACAGCAATTCCATTCTGCATCTTTTCTGATCACCCCCATGACCACCCAGGACAAACCCATCAGGGCCCTGCCACCAGGCCCAGTCCGGCTCCATGATAACCAAGATGCAGGTCCAGAGACAACCGCCCTGCATGGTGCCTGCATCTGACGTCCCTTGGTGGGTAGTGACCAGCACAACATGGAAGAAGCCAGGACAGCATGCGGCCAGTTGCCCTGCAGCCCCAGATGGCTCCTGGACCTTGGGAAGTCATTCTGAAAGGGGAAGCTGGTCACTTTGAGGTCCCTGGAGGGAAGGGTGAACATGCATCCTGACAACCCTTTCAGCCAGCAGCATGCCATACATCTTCTCACCCAACCTGTGTGACTGAAGCCCCTCCTGGGGCATAAGTCCCATACCTAAAGGGTCCTGTCCCAGTCGGACCTCATCCTGAGCCCTGGGAGGTGAGGAGCACCATAGGCCTCTCTGCAGCAGCCAGGATTACCAACCAGGGGACTTGACCTTCTGTGACCCTGGCCAGATTTAGGATTTGGCCCAAGACAGGATAAGCTCACTCAGAGCAGCTTGTCAGTACCCGGAGCCTGTGCATGCCAGGCAAGGCCAAGCTGGCTCAAAGAGCAACCAGCCACCTCTGCAAGAGTGTGCCAGGAGCAGATGGACCAGCCACAAACTTCACCCAGTCAAGGAAACAGGGATAGCTGTGTTCCCACAGCCTGAGTGAACACCACCTGACAGCTGATGGTGTCGAGGCCTGAGGAAAAGCAGATGGCACTGGGGCCCTACCTCCAGGGTAGAATAACAGATTTATCCTGATTGGCAGCGAGTGAGGTTGGTGGCTGGTCCACCTGCTCCTGGCACACCCTTGCACAGGTGTCTCGTTGCTCTTTGAGCCAGCTTGGCCTTGCCTGGCATGCACAGGCCTCA
>NW_016837120.1:0-1782 GCF_001698545.2 Rhinopithecus bieti | reverse complement strand
ATTGTCTACTTAATATTGAGAGGGTTGTGGTAGTTTGTGTGTTTTCAGGAACTGGTCCTTTTTATCTACGTTGTCAAATTTATGTGTGCAGAGTTGTTGGTAGTTGTCTTAGTCAGCTCAGGCTGCCATAACAAAGTACCATAGACTGGGTGGACTAAACAACTAAAATTTATTTTCTCACAGGGAGGCTGGAACTCAAAGATCTTGGTGCGAGCATGGTCAGGTTCTGCTGAGGGCTCTTTTCCTGGCTTGTAGACGAAAACCAGATTCTCACTATGTGCTTACAGGCCATTCCCTAGTGACCACCTGCCTGCCTGCCTATGGAGAGAGAATCTCTCTCTATAAGGCCACCTGTCTTATCAGATTAGGACCCCTCCCTCATTTAACCGTAATTACCTCTTAAAAGCCCTATCTCCAAATACAGTTACATTAGGAGTTAGAGCCTAAACGTATGAATTTTTGGAGGACTGAGAATGTCTTGATTTCCACGTTCTCCTGAAGGATATTTTTGCCTGATCCAAAATTCTAAGTTGATAGTTCTTTTTTTTTTTAGCGCTTGAAAAATGTGCTACTTCCTTCTGGCCTCCAGAGTTCCTGATGAGATATTAGTTAAAACTGCATGTTAATTTTCTATTGCTGCTGAAATGAATTATCAAAAATTTAGTTGCTTAAAATAACACTTTTTTGTTTTTAACATACAGTTCTGTATTTTAGAAGGCCAACGTGGGTCTTACTGAACTGAAATCAAGGTGTCAAAAGGGCAGTATTCCTTTCTACAGGCTGTAAGAAAGAATCTGTTTCTATTTCCCACCACTTTTCTAGCTTCTAGTGGGTGCCCACATTTCAGTTTGTTGTCCTTTCCTCCAACTTCAAAGTCACCAACACTGTGTCTCTCTGACCGCTCTTTTGTAGTCACATCTTTCTCTGACTCTCTTTTATTGCCTCTGCTTTAACTTTTTTTTTTTTTTTTTTTACTTTTTTATTTTTTAGGCAGAGATTTGCTCTTGTTGCCCAGGGTGGAGTGCAATGGCGCGATCTTGGCTCACCACAACCTCTGCCTCCCGGGTTCGAGTGATTCTCCTGCCTCAGCCTTCCAAGTAGCCGGGATTACAGGCATGTGCCATCACGCCCTGCTAATTTTGTATGTTTTAGTAGAGACGGGGTTTCTCTATGTTGGTCAGGCTAGTCTCAAACTCCCGACCTCAGGTGATCCGCCCACCTCGGCCTCCCAAAGTGTTGGAATTACAGGCGTGAGCCACCTCGCCTGGCCCTCCTGTTTTAACTTTTAAGCAAATTTGTGATTATATTCAGCCCACCCAAATAATCCAAGATAATTAATCTCCCTATTTTAAGGACAGCTGATATAGCCATCTAGATTTGATCTAAAACCTGACTTCCCTTTTGCCATGTAACCCCCTATATTCACAACTTCTGGGAATTAGGATGTGAACATCTTTGGGGAGCCATCGTTCTTAGTATCACACACTGTCATTCAAATTGTTTTTCTCCTATGGGTAATGTGTAGTTTCTCTCTGAACGCTTTCAGCATTCTTTCTTTGTCTGTAGTTTTCAGAAGTTTGACTATAATTCTTTCTTAGTGTGAATTTCTTTGTTTTTTTTCCCTTTTGGGATTTGCTCAGCTTCTATCTGTAAGTGTATATCTTTTGAGAAGTTTCAGAAATTTTCATTCATTATTTCTTCAAATACTTGTTTAGCCCCCATTCAGCCCCCATTCCTTTCTCTTCTTTTCTTTTCTGGAACTCCAATGACACAAATGTTACA
>NW_016837119.1:0-3153 GCF_001698545.2 Rhinopithecus bieti | reverse complement strand
AATCTCAAATTACTACATAAGACAGCACTCGACATTTGCACACCAGCCTTCCCTCAAAGAGATATTTTAAGTTCTTAAAGAAAAGGCAAGTGCATATGAGTATGCTAAAACAGAGGCCTTTTAAAATCACTGACACTGTTATAAAACTATAGTACAAAACACGCAGAGGTAGTTAGGAGTGGAGCCGACTTCAGGGAAAGATCTTTGGCAGACTGAGTGAGACGATTTTAAGGAGATACTGAACTGGAGGAGAGATGATTCTGGGTAGAAAAAAAAAAAAAAAAGATATGATTAAGGAAGAAAGAAGATGATGATACCAAAGAATTCAAGACTTCTTTCTACATCAAAATCTGAGAAAAATTTTTCATATTACTATTGGATTTTGGAAAGTAACTAAAAACATTTAAAAGTTGGCAGCAATGTAGGCCTGTAGAATTCTGTGGGACCAAGAGAGAAACTGAGGGCAGCATGAGCATTAATAAGCCAGTCTACCTGGTGAAAAGTGGGCTCTCTATCTCCACATAACAAAAGCAAAATGGCAACAGTAAGGAGTTGGGGACATGATACCATTGTATGAGGGAAAACAGAATTACCTACAATACTTTCCAATTTCAAAGGTGATCATAAAACCTCTCAATTTACTCATATCCAATACCAACCAGTTGATGGGGTGAAAAACTATATATTTCCTTCCTTTTATATTCCAATTCATTACCACTGCCTCATTTAGAATCTCATCTCTTTTTTTTTTTTTTTTTTTTTTTTTTTTTTTTGAGAGAGAGTCTCTCTCTGTCGCCCAGGCTGGAGTACAGTGGCCGGATCTCAGCTCCCTGCAAGCTCCGCCTCCCGGGTTTGCGCCATTCTCCTGCCTCAGCCTCCCGAGTAGCTGGGACTACAGGCGCCCGCCACCTTGCCCGGCTAGTTTTTTGTATTTTTTAGTAGAGACGGGGTTTCACCGTGTTAGCCAGGATGGTCTCGATCTCCTGACCTCGTGATCCACCCGTCTCAGCCTCCCAAAGTGCTGGGATTACAGGCTTGAGCCACCGCGCCCGGCCTAGAATCTCATCTCTTTATCCTTAGACTACAGCAAGTTGTAATCTCCAGGCTTCCCAGTTATCTCTGGAAACAATTTTGTAATTATATCCATCATGAGTATATGCAAAATCAATCTCATTTCATTCTCAGTTCATTAAGCTACAATGACTTCCTCAATGAGTTAAGCCACTCTGTTCAGCTTGCAAGGCCTTAAGTGTGTTTTGTACATTTTCATCCATTGTTACTTCTAATTGTTACTTCGCATGAATCTCAGTCAACACTTTCTTTGTTATCCATATTGTCTTTATCATTTTCTTTTTTATGTATCCTATAATTTCACATTTTCAAAATTTTTACGGCTCAAGTTCTAGTTCTTTGATGACACCAAATTAAAGTACATTAGGTCCAGCTTTTCTCCAACTTTGATCTCATGATACATTTATATCCAGAAACATACATATTAATTCCTCATTTGAAAAAGATTGGTTTAATTTGTCCCCACGAAGAGATGTTAAGTTCCCACAGGCAGGGACTTTTTATATTACTTTTGTATCCACTGGGGGGCCCAACAATGTTCTGGGTATTTGATCAATAAATACTTAGAGACTGGTTTCAGATAGCTTTCTTAATATCAAAACTGGACTGCCCTTGAAAGCTTATTCAGCAGAAGATACTGATTAAAACAGTCATTTACAACAAGAGGTTTCCAGTTGATAGATTTTATTGCCTGTTTTTTTTTTAGATAATGCAAACACTGTAACAGGAAGCATCTTGTAAACAAAATTTGCCTTGACTGTTGGGCATAGCCAGCTTTAACTGCTACTTTAATCTCCACTAAAGGCTCAGAGAAGAACTGAAATGTGAAGTGTTTAGCAGGGAGTCTGTCCAAAAATCAAGTTAGTGCAGAAAATAACCTGAGTGAAAAAATAGAAAAACACAGAAACTATGCCAGCTATAGGAGTTCAGCCTGTGCTGTGTCCCTTAACATTTTCCATTCATTCATAATTCTGGGCCACAAATGTTATATCCTCACTCTTTTCAATACTCACAACTTTAAGTGTAGTTTATCACAATTCCTATCTTGAAAGAGGTGTTTACATTTTAGTCTTCCATTGACTTCTCTATTCTTAGCTCTTATCGTTTGAATAGTCTGAGCCTGTTCAACTGTTTCCTTTGTCCCACTAACAAATTTAATCCCAAGTTTTGGGGTTGAGATTAAGAAAAAAAATAAGCATAGTTTTATATTAAGTTACCCAACATTATAAGAAAGAAGCAACAAGAAATGGGCAGGTGTAGCATAGCTAGATGACTTGGAGATGTTTTCTTTAACACCTGTGAAAATAAAGGTATATGAGGAATCTACCTTGTGGAACATCTTGAATTTTAGAATAATAGAATTTCAGATTTAGAGTGGACTGTAGACATAATCTTGCTGAAATTTTTGAACAACATTGTGTATATTACTGAAATTAAGACTTAGTTTCTACATCTATAAAACATGGGTAACAAAATAAAGTTAAACATAGAATTTCTTTTGCTGTGCAGAAACTCTTTGGTTTAATTACATCCCATTTGTCAATTTTGGCTTTTGCTGCCGTTGCTTTTGGTGTTTTAGACATGAAGTCCTTGCCCATGTCTATGTCCTGAATGGTATTGCCTAGGTTTTCATCTAGGGTTTTTATGGTTATAGGTCTAATATTTAAATCTTTAATCCATCTTAAATTAATTTTGGTATAAGGTATAAGGAAGGGATCCAGTTTCAACTTTCTACATATGGCTAGCCAGCTTTCCCAGCACCATTTATTAAATAGGGAAACTTCCTTTCCCCATTTCTTTTTTTGTCAGGTTTGTCAAAGATCAGATGGTTGTAGATGTGTGGTGTTATTTCTGAGGCCTCTGTTCGGTTCCATTGGTCTATATATCTGTTTTGGTTACTGTAGCATTGTAGTATAGTTTGAAGTCAGGTAGCGTGATGCTCCAGCTTTGTTCTTTTGGCTTAGAATTGTCTTGGCAATGCAGGGATTTCTTTGGTTCCATATGAACTTTAAAGCAGTTTTTTCCAATTCTGTGAAGAAAGTCATTGGTAGCTTGATGGGGATGGCATTGAATCTATAAATT
>NW_016837118.1:0-1272 GCF_001698545.2 Rhinopithecus bieti | reverse complement strand
CAAAATTTGTCATGGTTAAACTCCCAACTTATTTCATATTCTGAGAATTATATAAATGGTGAAAAAATGGCGTAAATAGATGGGAGGTTAATTCTATGAAAAGATTTGAGTTTGTGGGACACAGTAAGATGACAAGGATATTAAATTTGGTGCCCTAAACAAAAATGAAAAGTTAAATACTAAAATTAGAAAAAAGAAAAATTGTTATACATAGTCATATAATCAATGTTAAAGTATAACCTTGCACTTAATAGAGACTGCTGTGCCAGTTCTAAGCCTATAACCAATTGTGCTGCTATAATTGTCCCTATGACCATTTCCTCAGAGATCACACAATGGTCCCGTCTAGCACCTGTAACCGCAAGAGCCACCAAGTCTGATATAAGACTTTGTTATGTTAACCATTAAGAATGCTTATTCCCCAAAAGGGTAACCAAGGAAAGAAGAACAAACTGACCATCCATGAAGAGAACGGTTCTCGATGAACTTCTGAGAATATGCTGATAATCTATATATAATTATGTAATCGCCTGATGCTCTGCTGATTGACAATTGTTCTATAAGATACTATATAAGCCTGTAGTAAAAATCATTCAGGGCTGTCAGCCTTTTGCTGGGCTGCAGTCTTGTCTGTGTCCTCTTGCATGTTGTGTCTGGTATCTTTATTGACTCTCGACACCTTGCCTCTACCCTTTGGGGTACCTTGGTCACGCTATTGCTGGAATCCGGCAATGTGTGAATTCATCTCACAGAGTTACTCATATGTTTCGTTGACCAGTCCATTAACACTGTCTTTGAGGAACCTGAAAAGGGCTTCTTTGGATCGCATTGAGGCTTTCGCTGATAAAGGAAATTTCATCAGTTCAAAAGGTGAAAGAAACTTGCTGAGAAACTTCTTTCTGATCAGTGAGTTCATCTCACAGACTTACACCTTAGAACTCAGGAAGCAGATTGGTAACACTCTTTTCGTGGAAACTGCAAAGTGATATTTGGGAGCCCATAGGGGCCCATGGTGAAAAAGGAAATATCCTCACATAACAACTAGAGAGAAGCTTTCTGAGAGACTGCTTTCTGATGTGTGACTTCATCACACAGAGTTCCACCATTCCCTTCTTGGAAAAGTTTGCTAACACTGTTGTCGTGGATTCTGCAATGTGATATTTGGGAGCCCATACGGGCCAATGGAGAAAAAGGAAGTATCCTCACATAATAACTAGAGAGAAGCTTTCTGGGAGATTGTTCTCGGATATATGACTTCATCACACAGAGTTC
>NW_016837117.1:0-201 GCF_001698545.2 Rhinopithecus bieti | reverse complement strand
CCCTCTCCTTTCTTCCTTCCTTCCTTTCTCCCTTCCCTCCCCTTCCTTCTTTCTTTCCATTCCCTTCCTTCCTTCCTTCCTCCCTTCTCTCTCTCCTTCCTTCCTTCCTTCCTCCCTCCTCCCTTCCCTCCCCTCCCACTTCCTTCCTTCCCCTTCCTTTCTTTCCTTCCTTCCATTCCCTTTCTTCCTTCCTTCCTGCCT
>NW_016837116.1:0-392 GCF_001698545.2 Rhinopithecus bieti | reverse complement strand
TTCCATTCCATATTCCATTCCATACCGTATTCCATTCTATTCCATATTCCATTCCATTCTGTTCCATTCCATTCCATTCCATATTGTATTCGGTTCCATTCCGTTCCGTTTATTTCCATTCCGTATTCTCTTCAATTACATATTCCATTGCAATCCATATTCCATTCCATATCATATTCCTTTCCATTCCATATTCCATTCAATTCCGTTCCATTCCATTCCATTCCATATTCCATTCCATTCAATTCCATCCCTTTCCCTTCCATATTCTATTACATTCCAATTTCCATTCCACTCCATGTACTATTCCTTTCCATTCCATTCCATATTCTATTCTATTCCATATTCCATTCCATTCAATTCCATCCCATTCCCTTCCTTATTCTATTCCA
>NW_016837115.1:0-1274 GCF_001698545.2 Rhinopithecus bieti | reverse complement strand
AATTCAATAAAAAAGAAAATATAAGAGAAAAACTTGTAGCAGATCAAGGAAGGAGTTTGCAGGAAAAGGTCTTACGTTTTTCACAGGAGGCCAGATCAGCTTTGATGTCTTTCCTGATGGATGGGACAAGAGGTATTGCCTGCAACATGTGAAAAATGATGGTTATAAGGCCATTTATTTCTTTGGAGACAAAATCATACCAGGTGGCAAAGACCTTGAGACCTTCACAGACCCCAGAACCGTGGGCTACTCCATGATGGTGCCTGAGGACACACACAGGATCTGTGAAGAGTTTGCCTACCGTGTGAGTGGGAGGGGCAGGGGTCCCAGCTGACTAGCCAGCAAGGGGCATTCAGTGGCCCAAGCCAAGGGCCCTCCTGCACATGCTCACCCCCCCGCAGCCCAGCCAGGCTCTGCGCACTGTGTCAAGCACGTGTGGTCTTGACCTCCACCGCTGACATGCCTTGCCTCCACCTCCAGTGCCAGAAGCTTCCAGAAGGGAGGAGAAAAGACTTGTCAAGAATTGCTTAGAGGAATACCTCCCATAAAAGATTTTCCCCACCCATCTGCAGCCCCCTAGTCTAATATACTCACCCCAATACATGCAGTCACAGTACACATGGTTTTTGGGGAAATTTCCCCATCATTCCAGGGTGATACAGAAAGAAAAAATGTGCCTGGACCCTCCCTCTTTGTCGTTCTTGTGAAAACGTGTTAGTTTTATGTCTGGACCTCTGCGTCAGCACCAAAAACGGAGATCTGGTGATGAGAAAGCAAGGACAGGCCATCTGCAGTGGTCCACCCCAGGAGAGAAGCTCACAGACACCTCCTGGAACCAAGCTCCCGCCTGCACGTTGCCTTGATGCAGGTGGTGGCTGTGAGCGGGGGCAGCGTGATGCCCCGTGAGTAGATGCACTCCTTCTGTTTTCCTGTTTGTGAAGCTGAGGCCTGCTGGACAGATGGCTAGCAGAGTGACAGCAAACCCCGTGGAGTTTGCACTTCAGCTGGCCCCATTTCAGCAGAAATAGTATCAGCTCTTTTTTGTGCATCTGGTTGAATTTGGCTGTGAATCCATCAGGCCCGGGGGGTTTTTTTTTTTTTTTTTTGGTAGCTTATTTATTCTGATTCAATTTTGGAGCTCATCATTTGTGTGTTAAAACATTCAGTTACTTCTTGATTCAGTTGTGGGAGGGTGTATTTGTAGAAAAATTTCCCTATCTCTTGTAAGAAGGTTTTGCAGTAGTTACTCATTTTACTTGTGTTTCTGTGGGGTC
>NW_016837114.1:0-1414 GCF_001698545.2 Rhinopithecus bieti | reverse complement strand
ATTTCCTTCAGTACCTACTCACCATGTTATTTTTCTTCTCTTTCCCTCCCAGCTGAGGGACAAGCACTGTCCTTCCAGGATGCCATCATTTTACATAGATTTTGGATTAAAATCCACATATTGCAATCCACAATTGCACATAGATTCATATATATGGCCCAATTCCCTAAAATACGTTTGTTTGTATATATGGCAAATACTTGAATACTCTCTGCCTGGGGCCATGCTTGACACAATCAGTGTGGTAATACTGAGTAATGTTTCTGTCATTATGAGATTTGAGTATGTTAAGGAAGACATAAAATTCACATGAAAACAAACAGATAAATCACATCAGGCATGAAATACAAAGGTCAGTAAACAAAAATAGGCACCTTCACACATGTAGGGTGTTCAGGGATTCTTTTCTCTGTAGATAACATTTGTCCAGAGACGTAGAGGCCTTAGGTCATTGGACTGTTTGAGGAAGGGCATTCCAACAAGAGTGAACAACACGTGCACAGGCCCTAAATGGGGAATAGGGTTTGTGTGTTTGAGGAGCAGCTGTTAGAGCAGAGCAGAGTTAGTGAGGGGTGATTTATAGGCTAAGAAGTCAATATGTTAGGAAGAATCAAGTCCTATATGATTTTTTTGTTTCATTGTTAAGAATTAGGATTGTCTGTGAAATGTAATTAGTTGCCATTAACTGATGATGTAGAACTTTTATTAATTTTTAAAAGATATAAACCTTTTAATTAAAGTTTAGACATATGCAAAATCCAGATTAAACCAATAAGATGGATCAGTTATTGACTTTCATGTCCTTTTGGCATATTTCTTTCCTTTTGTTTTTAAAAATACTCCTGAAGACTCATGGGTTGAATTCTTCTTCCTTTTGACTTTGTTATTCTGAAATTGTTTTCATTTTCATTGTAGTCTTCAAGTCTAACACTTCAGTTTTTAGTTTTTGTAATTCTGAATTCTGTTCTATCACATCTCAAAGTATTTTATTGTTTTGTAGCATATTTTTAAGTAGTGTGGTATACTTTTTTTCTGTATTGAGGCATTTGTTTGATGTGTATTTGAATTGTCTCTATGTCTGTCATTCACTATTTTCTTTTTTCTTATACTCTCTTGGATGGGGTTTGAACTTGCATCTCTTTTTTGGACATTTATATCTCAGATTAGTTTTTCTCAACCTTGGGCAAGGTGTTGTAGTTCTGGGTATTATTTCTAAGTTTGTGATTTCAGCGTGCTCTATTATCTTGTTTTGTTGTATTCACATTATCATGGTTGAGAGGTGAATGGAGGTATAGAGCACAGTTCTGTGTAGTGTTGTAATTGAATTGGTATTAATCCAGTTTAAAGTTGTTACAAATTATGATGTTACTTAATTCCCAGGGAATTCAGTAAGAAAATAACTGAAAAAATATAT
>NW_016837113.1:0-4867 GCF_001698545.2 Rhinopithecus bieti | reverse complement strand
AAGTACATGGAAACTAAACAATCTGCTCCTGAGTGACTACTGGGTAAATAATGAAAGGAAGGCAGAAATAAAGATGTTATTTGAAACCAATGAGAACAAAGACACAGCATACCAGAATCTCTGGGACACATTTAAAGCAGTGTGTAGAGGGAAATTTAGAGCACTAAATGCCCACAAGAGAAAGCAGGAAAGATTTTAAATTGATACCCTAACATCACAATTAAAAGAACTATAGAAGCAAGAGCAAACACATTCAAAAGCTAGCAGAAGGCAAGAAATAACTAAGATCAGAGCAGAACTGAAGGAGATAGAGACACAAAAACCCTTCAAAAAAATCAATGAATCCAGGAGCTGGTTTTTTGAAAAGATCAACAAAATTGATAGACCGCCAGCAAGACTAATAAAGAAGAGAAGAGAGAAGAATCAAATTGATGCAATAAAAAATGATAAAGGAGATATCACCACCTATCCCACAGAAATACAAACTGCCATCGGATAACACTATAAACACCTCTATGCAAATAAATAAACTAGAAAATCTAGAAGAAATGGATATGTTCCTGGAAACATACCTGCTTCCAAGACTAAACCAGGAAGAAGTAGAATCCCTGAATAGACCAATAACAAGTCCTGAAATTGAGTCAGCAATTAATAGCCTACCAACTAAAAAAAGGCCAGGACCAGACAGATTCACAGCCGACTTCTACCAGAGGTACAAAGAAGAGCTGGTACCATTCCTTCTGAAACTATTGCAATCAATAAAAAAAGAGGGAATCCTCCCCAACTCACTTTATGAGGCCAGCATCATCCTGATACCAAAACCTGGCAGAGATACAACAAATTTTAAACCAATATTCCTGATGAACATTGATGTGAAAATCCTCAGTAAAATACTGGGAAACTGAATCCAGTACCACATCCAAAAGCTTATCCACCATGATCAAGTCAGCTTCATCCGAGGAATGCAAGGCTAGTTCAACATATGCAAATGAATAAACTCAGTCCATCACATAAACAGAACCAATGACAAAAGCTACATGATCATCTCAATAGATGCAGAAAATGCCTTCAACAAAATTCAGCAGCACTTCATGATAAAAACTTTCAATAAACTAGGTATTGATGGAACGTTTCTCAAAATAATAAGAGTTATTGAGGAC
The DNA here is from genome assembly GCF_001698545.2 of Rhinopithecus bieti. Lineage (NCBI taxonomy): Eukaryota > Metazoa > Chordata > Mammalia > Primates > Cercopithecidae > Rhinopithecus > Rhinopithecus bieti. Next base: position 3,707 of record NW_016837113.1, on the reverse strand, counting down.
AAACCCACAGCCAATATCATACTGAATAGGCAGAAACTGGAAGCATTTCCTTTGAAAACCAGCACAAGCCAAGTATGCCCTGTCTCACCACTCCTGTTCAACATAGTATTGGAAGTTCTGGCCAGGGTAATCAGGCAAGAGAAGAAATAAAGGGTATTCAGTTAGGAAGAGAGGAAGTCAAATTGTCTCTGTCTACAGATGACATGATTGTATATTTAGAAAACACCATCATCTCAGCCCAAAATCTCCTTAAGCAGATAAACAACTTCAAGAAAGTCTCATGATACAAAGTCAAAGCAAAATCATAAGCATTCCTATATACCAGTAACAGACAAACAGAGCCAAATCATGAGTGAACTCCCATTCACAATAGCTACAAAGAGAATACAATAACTAGGAATTCAACTTACAAGGGATATGAAGGACCTCTTCAAGGAGAACAAAAACCATGGCTAGGAAATCAGAGAGGACACAAACAAATGGAAAAACATTCCATGCTTATGGATAGGATGAATTAATATTGTGAAAATGATCATACTGCTCAAAGTAATTTATAGATTGAGTGCTATCCCCATCAAGCTACCGTTGACTTTCTTCACAGAATTGGAAAAAAACGACTTTAAATTTCATATGGAACCAAAAAAAAGTGTGCATAGCCAAGACAATCCTAAGCAAAAAGAACAAAGCTGGAGGCATCACACTACTGACTTCAAACTATACTACAAGGCTACAGTAACCAAAACAGCATGGTACTAGTACCAAAACAGATATATAGACCAGCGGAATAGAACAGAGGCCTCAGATATAACACCACACATCTACAACCATCTGATCTTTAACAAACCTGACAAAAACGAGCAATGGGGAAAGGATTCCCTATTTTATAAATGGTGTTGGGAAAACAGATTAGCTGTACGCAGAAAGCAGAAACTGAATTCCTTCCTTATACCTTATACAAAAATCAACTCACGATGGATTAAAGACTTAAATATAATACCTAAAACCATAAAAACCGTGGAAGAAAACCTAGGCAACATCATTCAGGATATAGGCATGGGCAAAGACTTCATGACTAAAACTCCAAAAGCAATGGCAACAAAAGCCCAAATAGAGAAACGGGATCCAATTAAACTAAAGAGCTTCTGCACAGCAAAGAAAAACTATCATCAGAGTTAACAGGCAACCTACAGAATGGGAGGAAATTTTTGCAATCTATCTGTCTGACAAAGGGCTAATATAAATAATCTACAAAGAACTTAAACAAATTTACTAGAAAAAGCAAACAACCCCATCAAAAAGTGGGCAAAGGATATTAGTAGACACTTCTCAAAAGAAGACATTTATGCAGCCAACAAACATATGACAAAATGCTCATCATCACTGGTCATCAGAGACATGCAAATCAAAACTACAATGATATACTATCTCACACCAATTAGAAGGTGATCATTAAAAGGTCAGGAAACAACAGATGCTGGAAAGAATGTGGAGAAATAGGAACGCTTTTACGCTGTTGGTGGGAGTGTAAATTAGTTCAATCATTGTGGAAGACGGTGTGGTGATTCCTTAAGGATCTAGAACTAGAAATACCATTTGACCCAGGATTACCATTACCAGGTATATACCCAAAGGATTATAAATTATTCTACTATAAAGATACATGCACATGCATGTGTATTGTGGCACTGGTGACAATAGCAAACACTTGGAAACAAACCATATGCCCATCAGTTATACACTGGATAAAGAAAACCATAATTCTCAGCAAACTAACACAAAAACAGAAAACCGAACACCGCACATTCTCAGTCATAAGTGGGAGTTGAACAATTAAAACACATGGACACAGGGAGGGGACCATCACACACTGGGGCCTGTCAGGGAGTTGTGGGCTGGGGGAGGGATAGCATTAGGAGAAATACTAATGTAGATGACGGGTTGATGGGTGCAGCAAACCACTATGACACGTGTATCCCTGTGTAACAAACCTGCACGTTCTGCACATATACCCCAAAACGCAAAGTATAATTTTTTTTAAAGAGTGAGCATTCCTGCCATATACCAGATTTTAGGGAAAAAGCTTTTAGTTGTTCACCATTGATTATGATGTTAGCACTGAATTTTTCATAAGTGCTCTTTGTTAGGTTGAGGATCTTTCTTTCTGTATGTAAACCATTAAGAGGTTTTATCAAGAAAGGATGTTGAACTTTAGCAAATGCTTTTTCGCATCATTTGAGATGATCATGAGGTTTTTATCTTTCATTCTGTTATTGTGATATAGTATATGATTTGCATATGTCATTTTATTTTATTTTACTTTAACGTCTGGGGTACATTTGCAGGAATGCAGGTTTGTTACATAGGTAAACTTGTGCCATGGTGGTTTGCTGCACCTATCAACCTATCACTTAGGTATTATGCCCAGCATGCATTAGCTATTTTTCTTGATGTTCTTCCTCCCCCTGCTTCCCCTCGCCCTACTGACCCCAGTGTGTGTTGTTCCCCTTGCTGTGTCCATGTGTTCTCATTGTTCTGCTCCCAGTTATAAGTGGGAACATGCAGTGTTTGGTTTTCTGAGGATAATGTCTTCCAGCTCCATCCATGTCCCTGCAAAAGACACGATCTTATTCCTTTTTATGACTGCATAATATTCCATGGTGTGTCTGTACCACATTTTCTTTTTTCTTTTTTTTTTTGATTAGTGAATTTATATTACTTTTTCATTTTTTATTTTACTTTAAGTTCTGGGATACATGTGCAGAATGTGCAGGTTTGTTACATAGGTATTCATGTGCCATGGTGGTTTGCTGCACCTATCAACTTGCCTTCTAGGTTTTAAGCCCCACATATATTATGTATTTGTCCTAATGCTCTCCCTCCCCTCCCCACCAACCCCTGACAGGTCCCGGTGTATGATGTTCCCCACAACATTTTCTTTATCCAGTCTATCATTGATGGACATTTGATTGATTCCATGTCTTTGCTCTTGTGAATAGTGTTGCAATGAACATACGCATGCATGTATCTTTACAATAGAATGATTTATATTCCTTTGGGTATATACCCAGTAATGTGATTGCTGGGTCAAATGGTATTTCTGGTTCTAGGTCTTTGAGGAATTGCCACACTGCCTTCCACAATGGTTGAACTAATTTACACTCCCACCAAGAGTGTAAAAGTGTTCCTTTTTCTCTGCAGCCTCACCAGCATCTGTTGTTTCTTGACTTTTTAATAATTGCCATTCTACTGGCATGAGATTGTATCTCATTGTGGTTTTGATTTGCATTTCTCTAATAATCAGGGATGATGAGCTTTTATTCGTATGTTTGTTGGCTGCACGTATGTCTTCTTTTGAGAAACGTCTGTTAATGTGTTTTGCCTTCTTTTTAATGCAGTTGTTTGTTTTTTTCTTGTAAATTTGTTTAATTTCCTTGTAGACTCTATACATTAGACCTTTGCCAGATAGATAGATTGCAAAAATTTTCTCTCATTCTGTAGATTGTCTGTTTGCTCTGATGATAGTTACTTTTGCTGTGCAGAAGCTCTTTAGTTTAATTAGATCCCATTTGTCTATTTTTGCTTTTGTTGCAATTTCTTTTAACGTTTTCATCATGAAATCTTTCCCCATGCCTATGTGCTGAATGGTATTGCCTAGATTTTCTTCTATGGTTGGTTTTTTTTTTTTTTTTTTTACTTTAAGTTCTAGG
>NW_016837112.1:0-316 GCF_001698545.2 Rhinopithecus bieti | reverse complement strand
TATTATATCTATTATGTCTGTATTTTATACCTGTATGTATTATATCTATTATGTCTATAATTTATACCTATATCGAATATAATTATTATATTTATATTTCATACCTATATCTATTATATCTATTATGTCTATATTTTATAGCTATATCTATTATGTGTATATTTTATACCTATATCTATTATATCTCTTATGTCTGTATTTTATACCTATATCTATTATATCTATATTTTATTCTATATCTATTATGACCAAATATCTGTATTTTATACCTATATCTATTATATCTATTATGTCTGTATTTTATGCCTATATCTAT
>NW_016837111.1:0-340 GCF_001698545.2 Rhinopithecus bieti | reverse complement strand
CTTACGATCCCTGTTCACATAGCATTTTCCAAAAGCATTTGGTGTGAAGTGACAGAAGAAAGAAGAATAAGGTTCTTTCAGCCCATTCATTCATTCATTCATTCATTCAACAAATATTGACTAACTATCTACGTGCCAGGCACTGGTGATATAACAGGGAACATATATTTTTGTAGGTAGAGACAGACAACCAAAAAGTATGTTAAAGAGTGATCAATGCTGTAGAGGAAAATACACCAGGAAACAGGAAAGAAGAATACCCCTAGCCACCCTACACTGGGGTGATGCTAGTGTTACAAAATGGAGACAGCGGCCGGGTGCTGTGGCTCACACCTGTAAT
>NW_016837110.1:0-341 GCF_001698545.2 Rhinopithecus bieti | reverse complement strand
GTGGCTGAGCTTCACTGCCGTCAGGAACAGCTCGGGAACAGATGTCACTTGAGTTAACCAGAAAAACACAACCAGTTAAACTTAGACAAAATGGCCTTTGAAATGGTGATCTTCGACACACTGAGAAAACTGGCTTTTCTGCCTGAAATTAGATGATGCCAGGAAGCCAGTATTTCAGAGCTGGAGAGAACAGAACCATCCTGTCCAAGTCCCTTATCCTACAAACAAGGAAAGTAAGACTTAAAAAAGGCAGATGAGAATGTGTGGTGTGTATATATATATATATTGAGTGCTTATTACTAGCTAGGTATTTTCTATTTTTTTAATTTTTTATTATTTTT
>NW_016837109.1:0-1332 GCF_001698545.2 Rhinopithecus bieti | reverse complement strand
TTCATAGCCATTCCAAGCAATGGGTGTTAGCATCTGCATTTTGCCCACAAGAAACTGAGGCCCAGGATTAAGTTACTTCTCCAAGATCACATGGCCAATAAGTGCCGAAACTGGTATTGAAAGCCAGATAGCCTGAACAGGAGCCAATGCTTAGCCATTAGGCTGAATTGCTTTCACCTTTATCTTTCACCTTTAATGAAGGACATCATTAAAGATAAAGTAAGATAAAGATAATCTTTGCTCTTACATGGTGGGCACATTTGATGACATAATCAGAGTCCAGAAAGAACTTGATGTGTTGGAGTGATATGTTGAATCTAACAGAATTAGATTTGAAGGAAAAAAAAACATAAATGAAAGGTGGTATAGATCCTAAGTTTCAGATACATGCATACACATTGGAGTAAAGTTTTGTTTCTTTTGAATGCTACTATTGGTGGGTATATTATAAACATATCTTCTACAACTCTTATAACTAGAAACTTGATTTGGTTGAGTGCAGATCTTATATCACTACCATGATAGGAAATAGTCCAGAATTATCTTGGGGTTCTTTTTCCAAACTCCCTTCACTCCCCACATGAGGTGAAAATAATAGTCTCTTGAGCCAGCTTAGTGATGGTAGTGCAAATGGAAGGCTTTTGATTGGACTGTATGGAATCCATAATCTTTGCTCTAGAAAGGGAGTCACATACTGTACTATATTCACCAGGTCATGATTGTCATCCTGTGGCCAATGTGGGTCCCATTCTATATTATTTCCCAAACAGCCCGTGAAAACCACCCTATTAATTAGCTCTTTCCTTCCCATTCTCACCTACTTTTTGGGATGCAGTGAAGACTTCTTTTGGATTTTCTTTCTTCAAAAATGGTTAGTGTGTTTTGTTTTATTTGTATTATTTTGGTGTGGGTTTATATGCCAAAACATTGAATACTTGGAAGAAAAAGTTACATGCCATTTTTCTTTCTTTCCTTCCTTTTTTTCTCCCAATAAATACTTAAGGTCCTACTGTGTGCTAGGTAGGTAGGCATCAGGGTACAGTACATTGAGTAAAACAGCTATGGTGCCTGTTGTCAATATAGGGATTCATTTAGTGAGGAAAAGAGGGAAGCAATACATGAATAACATAGATAATTGTAATAAAACTGTGGAGGAAACAAAAAATAAGTTGAGATAAACCATAACACGAGGAGTCCTGTTTTAGAATGGCTGGGGAAGGCTATGCAGAGGTGACATTTGGCATGAGAGTTAAAGGGTTATGTAAACAGAGACCATGTACAAAGGTTTTAGTGTGGGGTGGGGAGGAGCTGACTTGGAACAGAGATGAGATC
>NW_016837108.1:0-2666 GCF_001698545.2 Rhinopithecus bieti | reverse complement strand
TTCAGAATGACCGAAGAAGCATGCCAAAGACGAGTCAGAAACGAGCGCTTGAACTGGACGCAACGGAGGACGACGTGAAGAGCAAGAAAATAAAATGGAGAGAGGATTGTTGGCTTCAGATTTAAACACTGACAAAGAGATGAGGGTGACACCTGAGCCGGGAGCGGGTCCAGCCCAAGGATTGCTGAGGGCAACAGGGGCCACGACGGTGGCCGTGGGCAGAGGCGAAGGTCTGGTAGGCGATGGACCCGTGGACATGCCCTCCTCATACAGTGACACGAAATCTGAGAGGAGACCCCCCTCACCCGACGTGATTGTACTCTCCCACAACGAGCAGCCCTCCAGCCCGAGAGAGAATGTGCTGATCATGGTGGCCTTGGAGACTAGCACCGAGGCTCTCATGAAAAGCAACCCGAAAGAACGAGAAAGGATGTTCAAGCAGCTGAAAGAAGAGTTGAGGTTTGAAGAAGCAAAACTCGTTTTGTTGAAAAGTTGCGGACGAGTCAAATACGAAAGGAAGCCACCACCCAGAAGCCTGCAGGTTCTGTCTGGAGCGCCATGACCACCCCTCCGCCGCTTGTTCGGGGCACCCAGAACATTCCTGCTGGCAAGCCATCACTCCAGATCTCTTCAGCTCGGATGTTCGGCAGTGTCATATCCCCGCCCCAGGTCCGAGGTGGGCAGCAGGCGTCCTTGAAGCTGGGGCTGCAGGCGAACTCGCAGGTCGTCATGTCCCCGCTCGTCAGGGGGGCCCAGCAAATCCACAGCTTTATGCAACATTCCAGCACAGGCCCACCGCCCCTCCTTCTGGCCCCCCGGGTGTCGGTGCCCAGTGTGCAGATTCAGGGACAGAGGATCGTCCAGCAGGGCCTCATCCGCATTGCCAGTGTTCCCAACACCAGCCTGCTCGTCAACATCCCACAGCCCACCCCAGCATCACTGAAGGGGACGACAGCCTCCTACGCTCAGGCCAACTCCACCCCAACTAGCGTGGCCTCTGTGGTCACTTCCACCGAGTCTTCAGCAAGCCGACAGGCGGCCGCCAAGCTGGTGCTGCGCAAACAGCTGGAGAAGACGCTACTCGAGATGCCCCACCCGAGCCCCAGCCCCGGAGATGAACTTTCTGCCCAGCTCCCCAACAATGAGTTCATCTACCTGGTCGGCCTGGAGGAGGTGGTGCAGAACCTACTGGAGACACAAGCGGTCAGGATGTTGGCCGCCGCTGTGCTGTCCCGGGAGCCCTACATGTGTGCACACTGCAAGATGGACTTCACGTGCCACTGGCGGGAGGAGAAGAGCGGCGCCATCATGTGTGAGAACTGCATGACGACCAACCAGAAGAAGGCGCTCAAGGTGGAGCACACCAGCCGGCTGAAGGCCGCCTTCGTGAAGGCGCTGCAGCAGGAGCAGGAGATTGAGCAGCAGCTCCTGCAGCAGGGCACAGCCTCTGCTGCACCGGCCAAGGCCGAGGCCGCCGCCGCCCCACATCCCACACCGAAGCAGGTCGTAAAACTCCGGCGTAGGTTGGCGTTCCACTCAGGAGAGGCCTGCGACTAGAGTAACGGGGCTGTGCCACAGGCCTTTAGCCTGCTGTCCCGGGGTTCGGCCATGACGCCCTGAGGTGTTCTGCATACGTTCAGTCCGTCACCCAAACTGCAGAACTCAGCCTTGGCCACAGCCCTGGTCAGCAGGACCGGCAGACATTCCGAATGAATCTGTCAAGGGCAGCGGCACCTCCAACTGGAAGTAGACGCCCCTCAGCACAGGCGGGACCCTTGCGTTTGTCAGCCCAAGCCTGGTGGTGCACAAGAGCTCCTCGGCCGTGGACCGCCAGCGAGAGTACCTCCTGGACATAATCCCACCCCGCTCCATCCCCAGTCAGCCACGTGGAAATAGTGCAAGCCAGGCCCCGTGGAAGACGGGCTCCCTCCTTCCCCACCTGGCCCCAGTCTAGAAGGACCCACTGCACCACCCTCCGCTGGCTCGGGAAGACACCGTGCCAGTCCCAAGAGCAAGCACTGGCCATGCTGCAGAGGCGAGACCTCAATTCTTGGCTGCAAAGTTTCATCAGGGCTGGGGGGCTGGTGCCACCTCATAGGCAGACAAGGATCATCGCTGGGGACCTTTCCCGTGGGCTTTCTTCCTTTCTCTCTTTGCCTTTAGTTTGCCCGACACCAGCAGAAAAGTGGACCTTGGGGCTGGTTCTGCTTCCGGCCCCCTTGTTCGGCCCCTGCCGGCACACGGGCGGCTCACCGTGGACACTGACGCGCGTGGGCAAGGCCAGCGCCCGGGGCTTCTGAACCGAGCTGGGCGTTTCGTTTTGTTTTTGCTTTTCCCCGTCTTAGGCTCCCTGATCTTTGACTGCCTTCCCATGGCGATCTGTAAGTTGAAAGATTTTTTTTTTTTTTTAAATCACCTCATGATGATGGAGTTAAAAGTAAACCGTGCAGACCCTGGGGTCTTTGTTGTGGGCTGCGCCGTCCTGCTGGCCCTGTGCCCTGGAGGGTGGGTGGCTCATGGTGCCATAGCCCCTGGCAGGGACGGCCGGCCAGCCCCGGTGACTGACGGACAGATGCAGGATGACCGAGGCAGCCCTCGCTCCGGCTGAACGCTTCCACTGCTGCTTGTTCTGGAGACCTCCGCCCCCGGACTTCCCAGACTTAGCA
>NW_016837107.1:0-1410 GCF_001698545.2 Rhinopithecus bieti | reverse complement strand
TTTATTTATTTATTTATTTATTTATTTATTTATTTATTTATTTATTTATTTATCTATTTATTTTTGAAGACAGAGTCTTGCTCTATCACCCTGGCTGGAGTGCAGTGGCACCATCTCAGCTCACTGCAACCTCCACCTCCTGAGTTCAAGTGATTCTCCTGCCTCAACCTCCACAGTAGCTGGGATTACAAGTGTATACCACCATGCCTGGCTAATTTTTGTATTTTTAGTAGAGACGGGGTTTTGGCCTGTTGTTGCCCAGGCAAGTCTCAAATTTAATGTGTCTCTTTAATCACCACTACAGTAAACAAAAATTGTGTCTGTTTTAACCTAGGAGCCTCCATTTCCCAGCTGCTGACGTGTCCTTCAGCCTTATGACTCTCCAAAATCCCATCTTATTGCTCTTCTTTTCCTTTTTAAAATTAACACCTATCTTTCTTAATACAACCATTTAATGAAGTTCCCAAGATGTTTACAACTAAAAAAAGTTACGATATACTTGAACAAGCAAAAATTATCTATTTATTTTACCCAACTATCAAAAATTTCTCCAAAGGATTGTCTTTTCCTTGTGAAAGCATCCTCAAGCTTTTAAGAATTTCAGAAACATAGCTTACTCTCATGTTCAATAATCGCCTGCTTCTAAGTTTGCCTGTCCTCAAGGAATAGGAAGCTTTGGCAGCTGCCTTAGTGCTCTGTGATCATGAGGAACTGTGTCACACTAGATGCAGCTGTCAGAAATGCTCTCCCTTAATTATGGGTATTGATTGTACTTACCCAGCTCCATCGAGAATTCCATTTCTATATATAGGGCTAAACTCCCTTCTTTTTGTGAGGATTTAAAGAACAGACAGATGTCTGCTCTTGGGCTTGATATAACTTCTCAAGGAATATTTCCTTAGGCTTTTGCCTTCACCCTCCCAAATATACATAGCATGGGACATGGTTTGTATATATAGCATTTCTGCAGGTAGCACCACATTTGCACAATGATTGCTCATCGGTTTTTTCTTCCACTCACACATTCAAGCATAAGTCTGAAGTTACTTTTCAAAGCCATCCCACTACTGGGTATATACCCAAAGGATTATAAATCATGCTGCTATAAAGACACATGCACACGTATGTATACTGCAGCACTATTCACAATAGCAAAGACTTGGAATCAACCCAAATGTCCATCTGTGACAGACTGGATTAAGAAAATGTGGCACATATACACCATGGAATACTATGCAGCCATAAAAAAGGATGAGTTTGCGTCCTTTGTAGGGACATGGATGCAGCTGGAAACCATCATTCTTAGCAAACTATCACAAGAACAGAAAACCAAACACCGCATGTTTTCACTCATAGGTGGGAACTATTCAATGATATAAATTGGACTCGGGATGGGCACTTTACCGCGCT
>NW_016837106.1:0-390 GCF_001698545.2 Rhinopithecus bieti | reverse complement strand
CTTCCTGAGGACTAAGTTGTAAATCTGTGAGGTGAATTCGCAGATCACAAAGAAGTTTCTCAGAAAGCTCTGTTAACGTTTTGACCTGGTGATATTTCCATTATCAATGTAGGCATCAATGCGATCCAAAGAAGCCCTTCTCAGTTTCTCTCAAAGACGGTGTTAATGGACTGCTCCATGACACATAAGTGTAACTCTGTGATATGAATTCCCACATCACCAAGAAGTTTCCAAGAAAACTTCTTTCTAGTTTTCATCTGAGGATATTTCCTTTGTCACCATAAGCTTCATTGCGCTATGAAGTATCTAATTGCAGATTTCCAGAAAACTGTGTTAGCAAACTGATACCTGAAGAGAAACGTGTAACTCTGTGAGTTGCATTCCCATATG
>NW_016837105.1:0-1641 GCF_001698545.2 Rhinopithecus bieti | reverse complement strand
AGAGAAGACTGTTAGGTTACAACCTCTAATGAGTTTCTTTGCTTCCTGGGTTAGGCAGGCTGCTGTTGCTAGGGCCCAAAGGCAGGGCCGCCATCCTTGTACGGTGGGATCTAGTTGTTTAGATAAATATGCCACGGGGCGGTAGGTGGTGCCTATAGGTTGGGCTAAAAGGCCAACAGCAACTTTTTGTCTTTCATCCGTGAAAAGCTGGAAGGGACATTGGAAGTCTGGGAGTGAGAGAGTAGGGTGTGAGAGAAGTCAGTTTTTTAAGTAAGTGAAATGTTTATAGATTAACTTCGGGTTAGACAAAGGTCCTTGGGGAGTCTCCTTAACAGCTGCATATAGAGGTTTAGCTAAGAGTTTGAAATTAGGGATCCAGTGTCTGAAAAACCCCACTAGGCCTAGGAAGGATTGGATTTCCTTAGTGTCTTGGGGAGGAGAAAAGATTTTGTATTAGAGTTAAATGGTCTGTGGTAAGTGAGCGCGTCGTAGGAGTGATTTCAATACCTAAATATATAACACATTGTTGTGAGAGTTAAGCTTTGTGTTTGGATACTCGGTAACCTTTGGATCCTAGATGATTGAGGAGGATTGCAGTGTCTAAAAGAGAGTCCTGCCTCATGGGACTACAGAGTAAAAGATCATCTACGTATTGGAGAATTTCACTATTGGTAAGAGGACAGGAGGCTAAGTCTTTTGCCAGGGCCTGCCCAAAGAAATGGGGCTGTCTCGGAACCCTTGGGGAAGCACTGTCCATGTCAGTTGGGTGGAGGTATGGGTGTCTGGGTCTTCCCATGTAAAAGCAAAGAGAAACTGACAATCTGGATGTAAGGGAATAGAGAAAAATGCATCTTTTAGATCTAGCACAGTAAAGTGTGTTGTGTTAGGTGGGATGAGAGAAAGAAGGGTATAAGGATTGGGGACTACTGGATGGGTGGGGCAAACAGCCTCATTGATAAGACGAAGATCTTGCACTAACCGGAAAGTTCCATCCACCTTCTTTACAGGTAGGATTGGGGTGTTGCAGGGAGAATGAGTGGGGATGAGGATGTGTTGGCTGAGTAACCTGGTAATGATTGGTTTTAGTCCATGTAGGTGTTGTGGAGAGAGAGAAAACTGGGCGAGTTGGAAACGGAGATGGGTTTCTAAGTTTTATAAGTATTGGTGGATGATGGTCTGCCACGACAGGAGTGGAGGTGTCCCACACTTGGGGGTCTACCGGAATGGGGAAATCAGGGAAAGGGTTAGTAGGCTTGTTGGAGTCATTTGAGTTAGTCAATACTAGAAGCAGATGGCGGTGGGGTGGGGGGCGCTAGTAGGAAAGGAGATACAGGCTTTCAGTTGACTTAAGACATCTCGGCCTAGTAGAGGAGTGGGGCATGAGGGGATGATGAGAAACGAGTGCGCAAAATAGTTGTTGGCCAGGCAGCAATTAAGAGGCGGAGTTTTCCGAGGGCTGGACAGGGAGCCATTGACTCCTACAACAGAAATATTGGAGGGAAGGCTAGGCCCTTCGAAAGACGGCAAAACAGAGTAGGTAGCCCCGCTGTCGATTAAAAAGTTAATTGTCTTACCCGCTACCAGGAGAGTTACCCGCGGCTCAGCGAGGGTGATGGGAGTCTCTGAGTCCCGGCACCTTCA
>NW_016837104.1:0-1411 GCF_001698545.2 Rhinopithecus bieti | reverse complement strand
ATGGGGCTTCACCATTTTGGTCATGATGGTTTTGGTATCTTGACCTTGTTATCCACCTGCCTCAGCCTCCTAAAGTGCTGGGATTACTGGCGTGAGCCACCGTGCCTGGCCGGTGGGAATGTAAAATAGTTTGTCCACTATGGAAAACTGCATGGAGGTTCCTCAATAAGCTAAAAATAGAACTACCGTATCATTCAGCAATCACATTGCTGGGTATATGCCCACAAGAAAGAAACTCAGTCTATCAAAGACACATCTGCACTCCCATGTTTATTGCAACACTATTCACAACAGCCAAAATATGAAATCAACCTAAGTATCCATCAACAGATGAATGCACAAAGAAAATGTGGTACATATACACAAAAAGAAAGGATTTGCGAATATACTAAACGTCATTGAATTGTATGCCTTAAATGGGGAATTCACATGCTATGTGATATCTATTTCAATAAAGTTATTTTTAAAAAACTGAAGGGGTCAGACACAGTGGCTCATGCCTGTAATCACAGCACTTTAAGAGGCCGAGGCGGGTGGATCACGAGGTCAGGAGTTCAAGACCAGCCTGACCAAGATGGTGAAACCCTTTCTCTACTAAAAATACAAAAATTAGCAGGGTGTGGTGGCTCATGCCTGTAATCCCAGCTACTTGGGAGGCTGAGACAGAGAACTGCTTGAACCCAGCAGGCGGAGTTTTCAGTGAGCCAAGATCGCGCCACTGCAATCCAGCCTGGGCGACAGAAAAAGACTCAAAAAAATAAATAAATAAAATAAGGGGCCTGGCACCATGGCTCATGCCTGTAATTCCAGCACTTTGGGAGGCTGAAGTAGGTGGATCATCTGAGGTCAGGAGTTCGAGACCAGCCTGACCAACAGGGTGAAACCCCGTCTCTATTAAAAAGAAAAAAAATTAGGCACTACCACGGTGCACACTTGCAATCCCAGTTACTCATGAGGCTGAGGCAGGAGAATCGCTTGAACCTGGGAGGCGAAGGTTGCAGTAAGCTGAGATCGCACCATTGCACTTCAGCCTGGGCAACAAGAACTATCACTTTGGGATTGTGATTTTTGAGATTTTAGATGTGAGGGATTTTGATCTTTCAGAATGTAACCTATTTTACAGTTGAGCAGACTGAGCCACAGCGAGTGAATGTGAACTGCCCAAGGTCTCACAGGTGGTGAGTGTTTGTAGTTGGAACCTGAACTAAGAAGGGAGACCACTACTACTCCTGCTGCCTCCTCCCCCCATCTTGCCTAGTTCACAAGATAGGAGGAAAGAGAGAAAGCAAAAAGTTAGAAAGAAACAAAAGTAAGATAAATAGCCAGACAACCTTGGCACCACCACCCAGCCTTAGGAGTTAAAAAAATAGTAATAATGACATCAACCCCTGATCTAAACTACTTGTGTTAT
>NW_016837103.1:0-1412 GCF_001698545.2 Rhinopithecus bieti | reverse complement strand
CCGTTCTCCTGCATTCCATATTCCATTCCATTTCATTCCATATACCATTCCATTCCATTCCATATTCCATTCCATTCCATTCCATATTCCTCTCCATAATCCATTCCATTCCATTCCTTTCCATTCCATTTCATATTCAGTTCCATTCCGTTCCTTTCCATTCCATTCGATTCCATATTCTCTTCCATTCCATTGCATTCCTTTGCATTCCATTCCAGTCCATATTCCATTCCATTCCATATTCCATTCCATTCCATTCCATTTTCCTTTCCCTTCCATTCCATTCCATTACCTTCCATTCCATACCATTTCATATTCCGTTCCTTTCCATATTCCATTCGATTCCATTCCATTTTCCATTCCATTCCATTCTATTCCATATTCCATTCCATTTCATGTACCTTTCCTTTCCATTTTTCATTCCATTCCTTTCCATTCCATTCCATTTCATATTCCGTTCCATTCTGTTCTGTTCCGTTGCATTCCATTCCATTCCATGTTCCATTGCATTCCATATTCCATTGCATTCCATTCAGTTCTATTCCATTCCATTCCATTTATTTAGATTCCATTCCGTATTCCGTTCCATATTTCATTCCCTTCCACTCTATTCAATTCCATTCCTTATTCCACTCCAAGCAATATTCAATTCCATTTCATTCCATTCCATATTCCAGTCCATTCCATATTCCATTTGTTTCCACTCCATTCCATTCCGTATTATATTCCATTCCATTCTATTACATATTCCATTCCATTCCATATTCCATTCCCCTCCATATTACATTCCATTCGATATTACATTACATTCCATATTCCATTCCATTCCGTTCCATATTCCATTCCATTTTATTCCATTCCACTCTATTCCATTCCATATTCCATTCCATTCCATTCCATTCCATTCCATATTCCATTCCATTCCAATCCATTCCATTCCAATCCATATCCCATTCCTTTCCATGTTCCATTCCGTTCCATATTCCATTCCATTCCATTTTCCATTCTATTCCATTTCATTTCATATTCCATTCCATTCCATATTCCATTCCATTCCATGTTCCATTCCATTCCATATTCCATTCCATATTTCTTTCCATTCCATATTCCATTCCGTTCCATATTCCATTCCATTATATTCCATTCCATATTCCATTCCATTCCATTCCGTTCCATTCCATTTCATATTCAATTCCATTCCGTTCCGTTCCGTTTCATTCCATTCCATATTCTATTCCATTCCATTCCATATTCCATTCCATTCCATTCTAGTCCATTCCATTCCATCCCTTTCCATATTCCATTCCATTCCATATTTCATTTCTTTGCATTCCATTCCATTACATATGCCATTCCATTCCATTCCATTTTCCATTCCAGTCCATTCCTTTCCATTCCATACCATTCCGTTT
>NW_016837102.1:0-391 GCF_001698545.2 Rhinopithecus bieti | reverse complement strand
ATCAATTATGTCTATATTATATACCTCTATCTATTATATCTATTATGTCTTTACTTTATAACTCTATCTATTATATCTGTCTATATTTTGTAACTCTATGTAATATATCTATTATGTCTATATTTTATACCTATATCTCTTATGTCTATATTTTATACCTCTATCTATGAAATCTATTATGTCTATATTTTATCCCTCTGTTATATCTATTATGTCTATATTTTATACCTCTAACTATTATGTGTATTATGTCTATATTTTATAACTATATTTATTATATCTCTTATGTCTATATTTTATACCTATATCTATGATGTCTGTATTTTACCTCTATTTATTATATCTATTTTGTCTGTATTTTATACCTATATCTATTATGTTTATATTTCAG
>NW_016837101.1:0-1411 GCF_001698545.2 Rhinopithecus bieti | reverse complement strand
CTTAGAAGCGCGTTGAAGGCTATCATTAAAAAGGAAACATCCTCCGATGAAAACTGGAAAGAAGCCTTCTGAGAAACTACATTTCAATGTGTGAATGCAACTCACAGAGTTACACGTTTCTCTTCAGTGTTCAGTTTGCTAACACAGTTTTCTGGAAATCTGCATTGGGATACTTGTGAACGCAATGAAGCTTGTGGTGACAAAGGAAATATCCTCAAATGAAAACTAGAAGCAAGCTTTGTTTCAATCCTCTTCGTGATGTGTGGATTAATCTCACAGAGTTAAACTTATGTTTCATGCAGCAGTTCATTATCACTGTTTTTGAGGAAGCTGAGAAGGACTTCTTTGGATCGCATTGAGGCCTACGCTGATAAAGGAAATATCATCGGTTCCAGACGTGAAAGAAGGTTTCTGAGAAACGTCTTTGTGATCTCTAAATTCCATTCACAGAGTTACAGGTGAGTTCTCAGGAAGCAGTTTGCTAACACTCTTTTTGTGGAATCTGCAAAGTGAGATTTGGGAGCCCATAGGGTCCCAAGGTGAAAAAGGAAATAATCTCTGATAATAACTTTAGAGAAGCTTACTAGAGATTGCTTTCTGATGTGTGACTTCATCACACAGAGTTCAACCCTTCCCTTCTTGGAACAGTTTGCTAACTCCGTAATCTTGTGTTCTGCAAAGTGATACATGAGAGCTCATCGAGGGCTATGGTGAAAAAGGAAATACCCTCATATCAAAACTAGAAAGAAGCCTTCTGAGAAACTGCATTTCGATGTGTGAATGTAATTCACAGAGTTACACGTTTCTCCTCAGTGTTCAGTTTGCTAACACAGTTTTCTGGAAATCTGCATTGGGATACTTGTGAACGCAATGAAGCTTGCGGTGACAAAGAAAATAACCTCAGATGAAAACCAGAAAGAAGTTGTCGTAGAAACTTTTTGGTGATGTGTGAATTCATCTCACACAGTTACACTTAAGTTCCATGTAGCGGTCCATTATCACTGTTTTTGAGGAACCTGAGAAGGACTTCTTTGGATCACAATGAGGCCTAGGCTGATAAAGGAAATATCATCAGTTCAAAACGTGAAAGAAGCTTTCTGAGAAACTTCTTTGCGGTCTGTGAATTCCTCTCACAGAGTTACAGCTGAGTTCTCAGGAAGGAGTTTGCTAACACGATTTTCGTGGAATCTGCAAAGTGAGATTTGGGAGACCATCGGGGCCCATGGAGAAAAAGAAATTATCCTCAGATAATAACTGGAGAGAAGCTTACTGAGAGATTGCTTTCTGAAGTGCGACTTAATCACACAGAATTCCACGTTTCCCTTCTTGGAAGAGTTTGCCAACTCTATTATCTTGTGTTTTGCAAAGTGATATTTGGGAGCTCACTGAGGGCTATGGTGAAAAAGGAAAC
>NW_016837100.1:0-2132 GCF_001698545.2 Rhinopithecus bieti | reverse complement strand
TTTTCTAAAACTACATAATTTTTTTCTTTCAGGATTGGAGACACAAAATCAGAAATTAAGATTCTAAGCATAGGCAGAGGTGCAGGTATGAATAATATATTTTAAAGTTTGTATTTCACTTCAAACATTGTGCTGTGTGTTGACAATATTGTTCATTTCTTAAGGAAGGTTTCTTTTCTTTTTTTTCTCTTTTGCTGTTGGAAGAGATCAGCTTATTAAACCTAGCAATATTACTTCAACTAACATTAATTCCCCCAGAGATTTACAGGGTATAGGACACTAGCCTTCATTACTATCTCTACTGTGAAAAGTGATGTGACTTATTCTTTTGATAAATGAAAATCAAATAGGATAACTTTAAGGATAACTCTTATCCAAAATGATTAAAATACTCACAGAAAAGGAAAATCTCATAAGAAGCTTCTTAAGCTTGTGCCACTTAAAACCTTGTTCATGGACTGGTTACTGCTTTTCAAACTGTTATTTGTCCATGTGAAAATTAGAAATATGCACTGGAATATAAACTGATGCATAGCTTTTTTCATTGGGAAAGTCTCACCATGGGTAAAATTGTGCTCAACGACAGAGTTAATTTACACTCTTGTGAACACATTCTTTGAGTGGCATGGGCCTAATCTGTTCCCTTCCTCTTAGTTCCAAGACTGAATGCTTAGAATTACCTCTAGCATTCAGAACACTCCTAAGCACCCGCCTGTTTTTTTTTTTTTAATGGAGTCTCACTCTGTCGCCCAGGCTGGAATGTGCAGTGGTGCAATCTTGGCTCACTGCAACCTCCACCTCCTGGGTTCAAGCAATTGTCCTGTCTCAGCATCCTGAGTTGCTGGGATTACAGGCGCCAACCACTGCACCTGGCTAAATTTTGTATTTTTAATAGAGACAGGGGTTTCACCATCTTGGCCAGGCTGGTCTTGAACTCCTGACCTCATAATCCACTCACCTTGGCTTCCCAAAGTACTGGGATTATAGGCGTGAGCCACCACACCCAGCCCTAAGCACCCTTTTACAGGCATTTTATAGTCTCATTACTTTTAGATCCAGTGTTTTCATTCTAGGGGAAAATTGAAAGTCTGGAAAGGTAGATGAACACAGGCCTCCAATGAACTGTATGATCTTGGCTGAAACATCAGTAAAATGAGAACAATGAATTTTATCGTATAAGGTTGTAGTGAGAGTGATATAGGTAGCATTTACAAAGTGCTTAGGACATCTTATTGCTCCTGGGAGGGTGAAGGCTATTCTCTTCTGCAAAAGTGAAATAAGTTTCATCTCAAGACTTTTCCTCATATCAACTCCTGAACAGTGTTTGCTTCATTTTTAAGTTGCCACTCATCTGGAAGTTTGGGTTAATGCATTAATGTATAAAATATGTAGATATATTATTGATATATTTATCTTTAGTTTTTTATTTTGCCTGAGTGATAGTTCAATAATGGTTACAATCTAATATCAAGTGGACCCTATTGTCACTTGTAACTTAATGCCAAGTGGTAATCCCTTGAACCTCTTAAGTATAAGTGTTCTAGTGCCCCATGAATGAGTTGAATTGTGGCTCATATTAACACAAAGATAACTAAGAGCTGTCTAATGAAATGAGATCACTGATTTTTTGTTTTTTTGTTTGTTTGTTTTTTGAGATGGAGTCTCACTCTGTTGCCCAGGCTAGAGTACAGTGGCACGATCTTGGCTCACTGCAACTTCTGACTTCCAGGTTCAAGCAATTCTCCCTGCCTCAGCCTCCCAAGTAGCTGGGATTATAGTAACCCACCACCACACCAGGCTAATTTTGTATTTTTTAGTAGAGATGGGGTTTCGCCATGTTGGCCAAGCTGGTCTCGAACTCCTGACCTTGAGTGATTTGCCTGCCTCGGCCTCCCAAAGTGCTGAGATTACAGGCATAAGCCACCATGCCTGACAGAGATCGCTGATTTGTAATGTCATTATTTGTTAATTTTCTTGAAATACACTGTGATATAGTGTAATAAGAACTAATCCTTCAAATCATTTTACTTTATTATCATCTTTCACCAAGAAAATAGAAACCAACAAAGACAGACAATGAAGGGGATTGTCATGAACAATACCATGAAGGGTATTTAAGCTAAAATACTTTG
>NW_016837099.1:0-1776 GCF_001698545.2 Rhinopithecus bieti | reverse complement strand
AAAAAAAAAGCATGCTGCGGGATGGGATATTGGCGTTGAGTGGGGTAAGGGTGATTAGGTTTTAATGGGATGGTAAGGGGTGCATGATCAGTCACCAAGGCGGGAGTAGAGGTGTCCTATACTTGTGAGTTAAGGTGGGGGGATACGAGGGGAGGATGTGAAAGAGGCTTTGAACTGGGGGAAAAGGCAGCAATGAGGTATGGCTGTAGCCTAGGAATAGTCAGGGAAGCAGATAATTTAGAGGTTTAGAAGCCTGGCCATCAATACCCACAACAGTTATGGAGGCAAGGGAAACAGGCCCTTGAAAAGCAGGTAATGTGGAGTGGGTAGCTCCATATTGATTAAGAAGGGGACGGACTTACCCTTTACTGTAAGAGTTACCCAAAGTGTCTGTGATGGTCCAGGAGGCTTCCGAGGTGATGGGGCAGTGTCAATCTTCAGCTGCTAAGCCGAGAAGGTCTGGAAAGGAGTCAGTCAGAGAGCCTTGGGCCAGAGCTCCAGGGGCTCTGGTAGTGGCCGCTGGGAGAGATGAACAGTCTGATTTCCACTGGGGTCCCACACGAATGGGACAACTTAGGAGGAATCCCGGGCATTCCTTGGCTTAGTGGCCAGATTTCCAGCACTTGTAGCAAGCTCCTTGGGGAGGAGGTTCTGGAGGAACCCCTGGCAGCTGCGGTTCAGGCGTTTGGAGTTGTGTGTTGGAGATGTGGCTGGGGTTTGTCTCACAGTGGAGGCAAGGAATTACAACTCAGAAATAAGTTGCTACTTGGCTGCCTCTACTCTTATTATTGTACACCTTGAAGGCGAGGTTCATTAAGTCCTGTTGTGGGGTTTGAGGGCCGGAATTTAATTTTGGAGCTTTATTTAATGTTGGGAGCAGATTGGGTAATAAAATAAAATGCATATTGAGAATAAGTCAGCCTTCTGACCTTTCAGGGTCTAGGGCTGAAAAGCATCTCAGGGTTGCTGCTAAACAGGCCATGAACTGGGCTAAGATTTTATATTTGATGAAAAGAGCCTAAATGCTAACTGATTTAGGAGAGGTTGGATAAAGAAAAGGAACATTAACCTTGACTATGCTTTTAGCTCTACCCACTTTTTTGAGAGGAAATTGCTGGGCAGGTGGGGAGGCCTAGTCGCAGATCTAAACTGTAAGCCAGACTGGTGTGAGGAGGGGAGGTGATAAAAGGATTATAGGGTAGGGGAGCGGAGGCTGGGGAAAATTGGGACCTAGCTCGGCCTGGTGAGGAAGGAAGAGATCAGATGGGTCTGTAGATAAGGAAGATTAGAAAGACTCAGCGACGCTTGGGGTTGGGACTGAGGGGACAGGCAGGAGGGAAAGAAGGAAGATTTGGGAGGAGTTGCATTGGGAACAGAGACTAGGGAGGGATGGATGTGTAAAAGAATGCCTGGACGTCAGGCATCTCAGACCGTTTGCCCATTTTACGACAAGAATTATTTAGATCTTGTAGGATGGAAAATCGAAAGTGCCATTTTCTGGCCATTTGGAGCCATTGTCAAGTTTGTATTGGGGCCAGGCGGTGTTGCAGAAGAAGATAAGGCATTTAGGTTTTAGGTCAGGTGTGAGTTGAAGAGGTTTTAAGTTCTTGAGAACACAGGCTAAGGGAGAAGAAGGAGGAACGGAGGGTGGAAGGTTGCTCATAGTGAAGGAGGCAAGCCCAGAGAAAAGAGAGAGTAGAGAGTAGAGACGAGTTCGGGGTTCTTGCCCCCCCAGAAAAGCGGGAAAAGGGTCAGGGAGCAGAAATAAGGTATTGG
>NW_016837098.1:0-809 GCF_001698545.2 Rhinopithecus bieti | reverse complement strand
TCACTTTGCAGAATCCACGACAACAGTGTTAGCTAACTTTTCCAAGTAGGGAAGGGTGGGACTCTGTGTGATGAAATCACACATCAGAAAGCAATCTCTCAGAAAGCTTCTCTCTAGTTATTATGTGAGGATATTTCCTTTTTCACCATGTGCCCCTATGGGCTCCCAAATATCACTTTGCAGAATCCACGACAACAGTGTTAGCAAACTGTTCCAAGAAGGAAAGGGTGGAACTCTGTGTGATGAAGTCACACATCAGAAAGCAATCTCTCAGAAAGCTTCTTTCTAGTTATTATGTGAGGATATTTCCTTTTTCACCATGGGCCCCTATGGGCTCCCAAATATCACTTTGCAGATTCCTCGAAAAGAGTGTTAGCAAAATGCTTCCTGGGATATAAGATGTAACACTGTGAGATGAATTCACAGCTCAGAAAGAAATTTCTCAGAAAGCTTCTTTCACGCTTTGTGCTGATGGTATCTCCTTTACCAGCGTAGGCCTCAATATGATCCAAAGAAGCCCTTCTCATGTTCCTCAAAAACAGTGTTAATGGACTGCTCCACGAAACATAAGTGTAACTCTGTGAGATGATTTCACACATCACGAAGAAGTTTCTAAGAACGCTTCTTTCACGTTTTCATCTGAGGATATTTCCTCTCTCACCGTAAGCTTTATTGCGCTAAGAGGTATTCCCCTGCAGATTTCCACAAAACTGTGTTAGCAAACTGATCACTGAGGAGAAACGTGTAACTCTGTGAGTTGCATTCACACATGGCAATGTGGTTTCTCAGAAGGCTTCTTCCAGTTTTGA
>NW_016837097.1:0-596 GCF_001698545.2 Rhinopithecus bieti | reverse complement strand
ATTGAGGGCTATGGTGAAAAAGGAAATATCCTCAGACCAAAACTGGAAAGATGGCTTCTGAGAAACTGTATTGTCATCTGTGAAAGCAACTCACAGAGTTACACGTTTCTCTTCAGTGATCAGTTGGCTAACACTGTTTTCTGGAAATCTGCAATTGGTTACTTCTTCGCGCAATGAAGCTTACAGTGACAAAGGAAATATCCTCAGACAAAAACTAGAAGGAAGCTTTCTTACAAACTTCTTTGTTATGTGTGAACTCATTTCACTGAGTTACACTTATGTTTCATGGAGCAGTCCATTAACACTGTCTTTGAGGAAGCTGAGAAGGGCTTCCTTGGATCGCATTGAGGCCTACGCTGATAAAGGAAATTTCATCCGTTCAAAACGTGAAAGAAGCTTTCTGAGAAACTTCTTTCTGATCTGTGAATTCATCTCACAGAGTTACAACCTAGACTTCAGGAAGGAGATTGTTAGCACACTTTTCGTGTAATCTGCAACGTGATGTTTCGGAGCTCATTGAGGGCTATGGTGAAAAACGAAATATCCTCCGATCAAAACTGCAAAGAAGCCTTCGGAGAAAATGCATTGTCATGAGT
>NW_016837096.1:0-810 GCF_001698545.2 Rhinopithecus bieti | reverse complement strand
TTTTTTGTCGGTGAATTCATTTAACAGATTTCCATCATTGTTTTCCCTGAGAAGCTTGCTGGCAGAGTTTCCGCAGAATCTGCAATAGGACACCCGGTGGCTCCCCGAGACCACAAATAACCTCACCTAAAAATGAAAGAAGCCTTCTGAGAAACCGCTTTGTGATGTGTGAATTCAACCCACTAGTTACACCTGTACTTCGTGGAGCCGTTGCCTAGCCCTCTTTGTGTGGAATCTCAGAACTGATATTTGGGATCCCCTTGAAGAAAATGACGCCAAAGGAAATATCTTCCGATAAAAATGAGAAAGAAGCTTTCTAAGGAACATGTTTGTGATCTGTGAATTTATCTCACAGAGTTACAACTGAGATGTCAGGAAGCAGTTTGCTAACACTGTTTTCGTGGAATATGTAAAGTGATATTTGGGAGCCCATTGGGGCCCATGGTGAAAAAGGAAATGTCCTCAGATACTAACTAGAGAGAAGCTTTCTAAGAGATTGCTTTCTGATGTCTGACTTCATCACACAGAGCTCCACCCTTCCCTTCTTGGAACAGTTTGCTAACACTGTTGTCGTGGATTCTGCAAAGGTATATTTGGGAGCTCATTGAGGGCTATGGTGAAAAAGGAAATATCCTCAGATCAAAACTGGAAAGAAGCCTTCTGAGAAACTGCATTGCCATGTGTGAATGCAACTCACAGAGTTACACGTTTCTCTTCAGTGATCAGTTTGTTAACACAGTTTTCTGGAAATCTGCAATTTGGTATTTCTTAGCGCAATGAAGCTTACAGTGACAAAGGAAATATCCACAA
>NW_016837095.1:0-1273 GCF_001698545.2 Rhinopithecus bieti | reverse complement strand
CGAGCACCCAGGCCATTTTCATGAGCAACAAAACAAAAACAAAACTTCAGCTGGTTTCCAATCACTCACCATGCTGCTTCTTTATAAATCATTTTAAAGTGATTTCACTAATAAAATTCAGTATGTACAGCGTTTTATTCTTAATGTACACATTTTAAAGCATAATATTACATACATTATGGAAGGTGCATAGTGAGAGAAATCATTTCCATAATATATCAACTTCCTGGCTAAAAATTCTTTGGATAAAATCCAGTATTTATTTTGTATCAATGGACACCCATGTCAATATGGTTTTCACTGAGGGACCTTAGAGGGAAACTTTGAAGTGGGAAGGTGGTCTGTGTTCTTGAACAGAAAGACACGTTTTTCTAAAGTTCTGAGCTCTTTCTGTGTTTGTAAATTTTACATAATCCAAATAAAGTTATCAGAGTGTTAAAATTACTCGTGCTGTCTTTTACTATTGTGATGACATTAAGAAAACTTTTTAAATGGAGTCAGAAAAACTTGCCTTTCTAGATATGAAAATGTGCTTAATTTCCACAAGTTATTTACTAACAGCTGAAACAACACATCAGTGAATGGAACAGGTTAGAAAATCCAGGAACACCCCAATATGTGTAAGAATTTATTAGGTTGGTGCAAAAGCAATTGCGGTTTTTGCCGCAATTAAAAGTAATGGCAAAATCGCAATTGCTTTTGCACCAACCTAATAGAATTCGATAATGGTGACATTTCATATTAGTAGGAAAAGATGAATTACTCATAAATGAAGTGCCTGCTAACTATTTGGAGAAAACTGGCTAGATTTTTATGTCACAGAAATAAGTTCGTTATGGAATGTAGATTAAAAATTTTAAATGCACAAAATAAGAAAGATAACAGAAAAAACACAAATGCCTACTTATGTTGACACATGTTTATATTCCTGTAAATATCACAAGCACACATTCTGAAGGTCAATTTAGCAAAATAAAAAATTAAAACCTCCTGTTTATAAGAAAAAATTAACAAAAGACAGTATGTACGTATACATATTAGATAAAAAAGTGATTTTCATTTTACAGCGAATTCTTCAAATCCACAAGACCTCTCATTTAAAGTAGAGCAAAACACTTTTTTTTCAGATATTCAAGCAACCTATGCACATAGGAAAAAATATTTAGTGTTCCTGGGAAGAGAAGGTATTTAAGTTAAAAAAGGAATGAAATTCTGTTTTCTATCCACAAGTTTGTGAGGGTAAAGAGTAGCAGTACATATACTGCTATTTAAA
>NW_016837094.1:0-2313 GCF_001698545.2 Rhinopithecus bieti | reverse complement strand
ATAGTATCGATGGTCTTTACAATTTGTATTTTTTTGCAGTGGCTGGTACCAGTTTTTCCTTTCCATATTTAGTACTTCCTTCAGGATCTCTTGTAAGGCAGGCCTGGTGGTGACAAAAACTCTCAGCATTTGCTTGTCTGTAAAATATTTTATTTCTCCTTCTCTTATAAAGCTTAGTTTGACTGGATTTGAAATTCTGGGTTGAAAATTCTTTTCTTTAAGAATGTTGACTATTGGCCCCACTCTCTTCTGGCTTGTAGGGTTTCTGCCAAGAGAACCACTATTAGTCTGAAGGACTTCCCTTTGTGAGTAACCCGACCTTTCTCTCTGGCTGCCCTTAACATTTTTTTTCTTCATTTCAACCTTGGTGAATCTGATGATTATGTGTCTTGGGGTTGCTCTCCTTGAGGAGTATCTTTGTGGTGTTCTCTGTATTTTCTGAATTTGAATGTTGGCCTGTCTTGCTAGGTTGGGGAAGTTCTCCTGGATAATATCCTGAAAAGAGTTTTTCAACTTGGTTCCATTCTCCCCGTTACTTTCAGGTACACCAATCAAATGTAGGTTTGGTCTTTTCCCATAGTCTCATATTCCTTGGAGGCTTTGTTCATTTCTTGTCATTCTTTTTTCTCTAATCTTGTCTTCACCCTTTATTTCATTAAGTTGATATTCAGTCTCTGATATCCTTTCTTCTGATTGATTGATTCAGTTATGGATACTTGTGTATGCTTCATTAAGTCCTCGTGCTGTGTTTTTCAGCACCATCAGGTTATATATGTTCTTCTCTAAACTGGTTATTCTAGTTAGTAATTCCTCTAACCTTTTTTCAAGGTTCTTAGTTTCCTTGCATTGGGTTAGAACATGCTCCTTTAGCTTGGAGGAGTTTGTTATTATCCACCTTCTGAAGCCTACTTCTGTCAATTAATCAAAGTCATTCTCCATCCAGTTTTATTCCCTTGCTGTTGAGGAGTTGTGATTCTTTGGAGGATAAGAGACTTTTTAGCCTTTTTTGCTGGTTTTTCCTCATCTTCATGGATTTATTTACCTTTGGTTTTTGATGTTGGTGACCTTCAGATGGGGTTTCTGTGTGGATGTACTTTTTGTTGATGTTGATCCTATTCCTTTCTGTTGCTTAGTTTTCCTTCTAATAGTCAGGCCCCTCTGCTGCAGGTATGCTGAAGTTTGATGGAAGTACACTCCAGACTGTGATTGCCTGGGTATCACCAGTGTAGGCTGCAGAACAGCAAAGATTGCTGCCTGTTCCTTCCTCTGGAAGCTTCGTCCCAGAGGGGCACCTGCCAAATGCCAGTCAGAGCTCTCCTGTATGTGTTGTCTGTTGACTCCTGCTGGGAGGTGTCTCCCAGTCAGGAGGCATGGGGATTAGGAACCTACTTGAGGAGGCAGTCTGTCCCTTAGCAGAGCTCAAGCACTGTGCTGGGAGATCTGCTGCTCTCTTCAGAGTCAACAGGTAGGAACATTTAAGTATGCTGAAGCTGTGTCCACAGCTGCCCCTTTCCCCAGGTGCTCTGTCCCAGGAAGATGACAGTTTTATCTGTATGCACCTTATTGGGGTTGCTGCCTTTCTTTCAAAGATGCCCTGCCCAAAGAGGAGGAATCTAGAGAGATAGTCTGGCTACAATGGCTTTGCTGAGCTGTGGTGGGCTGTTGGGGTCCGTGTGTTTCCTAAACAAAGGAATGAACACACAAGACAACACAGGACAAGACAAACATGGCAGCCACCCCGAACGGCATGCTCTGCTTTATTTTATACCATCGTTTGTGGAATGTTGCCAAGTCACAAGACACATTGTTGTTTTTCTGACCTTTCCCTGACTTTCTGGATTTTCAAGATGTTTATACATAAACCAGCCCCAGGGTCTGCTGTTTGCAGCTGGCACCTTTGTCCTCCCTGTTTGCAGGGAAGGAATGCCCTGCTTCGTTTGCAAGAGCAGGACTTATCGGGAAAGTCTCGTTTGCGAGCACGTAGTCCTCTACATCTCCCCCTTCTTATTTACAGGTTTGAATTTCTTTTAAAACCATCATCACATGTTGGGCTCGCTGGGATTCGGTGTTTGCCCTTTGGCACCATCTCCAGTAGACTGTGAAAATGACAAAGGCAAGAACAACAATCAATACATTACTAGAAACAGAAGTCAGTAAAGTTTTCACAGGACTCATAGGGTTCAAAGACGTCAAACTTTGTGCAATATCAGTCATTAAATCTGCTCCAGTCAGCAATGGTAACTGATTGCAAAATGTTTCAGAAATGTTTTGTGTTAATTCTTGTATTTCTAGGGAAAGATTATTATGGCCAAT
>NW_016837093.1:0-707 GCF_001698545.2 Rhinopithecus bieti | reverse complement strand
AGCTTTGTTCTTTTGGCTTAGGACTGTCTTGGCAATGCAGACTGTTTTTTGGTTCCATATGAACTTAAAGCAGTTTTTTCCAATTCTGTGAAGAAAGTCATTGGTAGCTTAATGGGGATGGCATTGAATCTATAAATTACCTTGGGCAGTATGGCCATTTTCACAATATTGATTCTTCCTATCCATGAGCATGGAATGTTCTTCCATTTGTTTGTATCCTCTTTTATTTCATTGAGCAATGGTTTCTAGTTCTCCTTGAATACGTCCTTCACATCCTTTGCAAGTTGTATTCCTAGGTATTTTATTCTCTTTGAAGCAATTGTGAATGGGAGTTCCCTCATGATTTGGCTCTCTGTTTTCTGTTATTGGTGTATAGGAATGCTTGTGATTTTGCACATTTATTTTGTATATTTACATAAACTCTGATTTTCTCTTAACAAATCACTCCCAGTATTTTTTTAAAAAAGATTTTCTAAAATGTAGAAACCATTGTCTTCGCTTGCTTGTACTGCACCTTTCTTATTATTTTATCAACATATAATTCCCATCTTTATTTTGCTTATTTTGTTATTTTTGACTTAGAAAGTATTTGTTATTAACTTTAAGATCCCTACTTTTTCTTTTCTTTTCTTTTCTTTCTTGCTTTCTTTCTTTCTTTCTTTTTTTTTTTTTTTTTTTTTTTTTTTTTTTTTTTTTTTTTTTTTTGG
>NW_016837092.1:0-2671 GCF_001698545.2 Rhinopithecus bieti | reverse complement strand
TGTTGAGTGCCTGTAGCTTTTCCATACTGAGTCTGGGAGCTGTTGGTGGGTCTATGACTCTGGGGTCTGAGGATGGTGGTATCCCGGGTGGGGACTCCAAGCCCACATTTTCCTTCTGTGCTGCCCTAGTAGAGGTTTTCCAAGAGGCTCTGCCTCTGCATCAGGCTTCTGTCTGGAAACAGGAAGGGGTAGAGGTGGGTTGGGGTGGCGGATCCCTCACCAGTGGTTAATCTTCTTGATGCTGAGCTCATGATAGTGAGTTCTCGTGAGATCTGGTCGTATAACAGGATGTGGCACATCCTCTCTCAGTCTTGCTCCTACTCCTGCCATATTCATTGCTGTTTTCCTTCTGGTATGATTGGGAGACTTCCTGAGTCCTCCCAGAAGCAGAAGCCACTATGCTTTCTTTACAGCCTGCAGAACCATGAGCCAATTGAACGCCTTTTTGTTATGATCATACAGAACGTAAGTACTGCAAAGTGGAGCAATGAAATATCTTCAATGACTTTTCCCCATCGTCTTGGCTGTTAGCACTGGGCTTCTTTTTAATGCAAATATCTGAAGCCTCCTAGAAGTTTCCCCTGAATTTGGACTTCTTTTCTTCTACACTGCCAGGCTGCAACAAAGATAGCTGAAAATGTAAAGCAAGTTCAGAAGTGGGTAACAGCCAGAGATTGGAGAGTTTGGGGAGCTTGAAAGAAGGCAGGAATATGAGGGAAAGTTTGGGCTATTGTAGAGACTTGTTAAATAGTTGTGGTTAAAAGGCTGACAGAAGGATGGACAGTGAAGGTCAGGCTTATGAGGTCTCAGATGAAAATGAGGAACTTACTCCAGTCCATCACTGATGGACATTTGGGTTGGTTCCAAGTCTTTGCTATCGTGAATAGTGCCACAATAAACATGTGTGCCACCAACATGGCACATGTATACATATGTAACAAACCTACACATTGTGCACATGTACCCTAGAACAGAAAGAATAATAAAAAAATTGAGGAACTTACTGGGAGCAGGAGCCAAGGTTACTTTTGTTTTCCTGTAGCAAAGAACATGGCTGCAGGGTGACCTTGCCCTGGAGATCTGTGAAACTTCAACCGTGAGGGTGATGATGTAGTGTGTTTCTGGTGGAATGAACCTCTAGGCAGCATACCACCAAAGGGGTCCTATCTGCATGAAACAGCCTGTGCTCTTATGTGTGACCAAGGAAAGGACCTCAAGTGGGAACTTCTATGTAAATGACAAGCAGAGCTCCAAAGTTTGAAACATTTCTAGCCTGGCCACGTGGTCCAAAAGAAAAGCTGGCTTTCAGGGGTGAAATTCACGAAGGCTCCAGAAATCTGCGTAAAATGGAGCCCAGTGCTAACGGCCAAGACGATGGGGGGAAAGCCTTGGAGGTATTTCACAGATGTTTGCAGCAACCCTTGCTGTCACAGGACCTGGGACCTAGGAGAGAAGAATGGTTTCCTGGGCCAGCCCCATAGCCTGGCTGCTGTGTGCAGCCTCAGGACACTGCTGCATGCATCCCTGCAGCCCCAGCTCTTGCTCCAGCCTTGGCTGAAAATGCACAGGTATAGATTGGTTCACTGCTTCAGAGGGTGCAAGCAATAAGCTTTCACGACTTCTACATAGTGTTAAGCCAGCGGGTTCACAGAGCACTAGTCCAGAGCTTGGGAGTCTCCATATAGATTTCAGAAAATGTATGAAAGTGCCTGGGTATCCAGACAGAAGGCTGCCAAAAGGGCAGAGCCTCATGGACAACCTCTACTAGAGCAGTGCAGAGGAAGAATACGGGGTTGGAGCCTCCGCACTGGAGGCCACCATCATGCAGATCCCAGATTCATAGACCCACCAAGAGTTTGGTAGCCTCTGTGAGTAAAACGACAGGCACTCAACACCAGCACAGCCTATGAGGGCAGCTTGGGGGGCTGAACACTGCAAAGCCACGGGTGCAGAGCTGCCCCAGGCCTTGGGAGCCCAGCCCTCACACCAGGGACAGGGACTAAAAAAGGATGACTTTGGAGCTGTGTGTTTGAGTGACTGGCCTGCTGGGTTTTGGCCTTTCACGGGACCTGTAAGTCCCGTTTGTGTTTTGTTCTCTCTGGCAAAAGTCTTTCTTTTGGGTGGGAATTCTTCTTCAATGCCTGGACAATCATTGTACCTTGGAGGTAGTTAACTTGCTTTTATTTCAGAGGCCCAGAGGCAGAAGGGACTGCAGCTTTGTCTCAGAGGAGACTTTGGGCTTGAGACATTTGAGTAAATGTTGGAATGAGTTAAGATCTTGGGGTCTTAGCCAAGACGATGGGGAAAAGTCATTGAAGGCATTTCGTAGCTTCACTTCACAGTACTAATTTTCTGTATGATCCTAACAAAAGGGGTTTAACTGGCTGACGGTTCTGCAGGCTGTAGAAAAGGATAGTGGCTTGGGGAATGGTAGGTAAGACATCATTGTTTTTTGCAAAGTGAGAAGAACATGAGATTTTGGGAGGCAGGGACAGAATAATAAGATTTGGCTGTGTGTCCCTACAGAATCTCATGTGGAATTGTAATCAGAAAGATGAAAACTGGGGCCAGGTGGAAGGTAATTTAATCATGGAAGGCAGTGGGTGTTGGAAGGTGGGGATTGGGGAGAATAGAGGATTATGGTGGGGATGAGGGGTAAAAAGTGGGCCTT
>NW_016837091.1:0-1410 GCF_001698545.2 Rhinopithecus bieti | reverse complement strand
GGTGATATTTGGGAGCCCATTGGGGCCCATGGTGAAAAAGGAAATATCCTCATATAATAAGTAGAGAGAAGCTTTCTGAGAGTTTGCTTTCTGATGTGAGACTTCATCAGGCAGAGTTCCACCTTCCTTCTTGGAACAGTTTGCTAACACTGTTGTCGTGGATTCTGCAAAGTGATATTTGGGAGCTCATTGAGGGCTATGGTGAAAAAGGAAATATCCTCAGGCAGAAACTGGAAAGAAGCTTTCTGAGAAACTGCATTGCGATGAGTGAATGAAATTCACAGAGTTACACGTTTGTGTTCAGTGCCGAGTTAGCTAACACAGTTTTCTTTAAATCTGCAATGAGATACTTCTTAGCCCAATGAAGCTAATGGTGACACAGGAAATATCCGCAGATGAAAACTAGAGAGAAGCTTTGTTAGAAACTTCTTGGAGATGTGTGAATTCATCTCACAGAGTTCAACTTATGTTTCATGGAGCAGGCCATTAACACTGTCTTGGAGGAACCTGGGAAGGGCTACTTTGGATAGCATTGAGGCCAACGCTGATAAAGGAAATATCATCATTTAAAAACGAGAACGAAGCATTCTGAGAAACTTCTCTGTGATCTGTGAATTTACCTCACAGAGTTACAACTTAGTCCTCAGGAAGGAGGTTGCTAACACTCTTTTCGTGGAATCTGCCAAGTGATATTTGGGAGCCCAATGGGGCCCATGGTGAAAAAGGACATATCCTCAGATAATAAGTAGAGAGAAGCTTTCTGAGAGTTTGCTTTCTAATGTGTGACTTCATCAGGCAGAGTTCCACCCTTCCTTCTTGGAACAGTTTGCTAACACTGTTGTCGTGGATTTCGCAGAGTGATATTTGGGAGCTCATTGAGGGCTACAGTGAAAAAGGAAATATCCTCAGACAGAAACTGGAAGAAGCCTTCTGAGAAACTGCATTGGGATGTGGGTATGGAATTCACAGAATTACACGTTTGTGTTAAGTGCGGAGTTAGCTAACACAGTTGGGGAGTTATACAAGATATAAATGATGAATTGATGGGTGCTGACGAGTTGATGGGTGCAGCACACCAACATGGCATAAGTATACATATGTAACAAACCTGCACGTTATGCACATGTACCCTAGAACTTAAAGTATAATAAAAAAAAAAAAAAAAAAAAAAAAAGAAATATGCAATGGGATACTTCTAAGCGCCGTGAAGCTTATGGTGACAAAGGAAATATCCGCAGATAAAAATTAGAAAGAAGCTTTGTTACAAACTTCTTGGTGATGTGTGAATTCATCTCACAGAGTTACACTTATGTTTCATGGAGCAGGCCATTATCACTGTCTTTGGGGAAACTGAGAAGGGCTACTTTGGATCGTATTGAGGCCAACACTGATAAAGGAAATATCATCAGT
>NW_016837090.1:0-1333 GCF_001698545.2 Rhinopithecus bieti | reverse complement strand
TGAGTGGTATCATGCAGTGTTTGTCTTTCTAGGCCTAGCTCATTACATTTAACATAATGTTTTCCAGGTTCCTCTGGAGTGCTCTAAATGACACTGTTTCATTATTTTGATGGCCAAGAATATTCCCTCATGTATGTATACAAGAGTTTCTTGATCCCTTTATCTGTGGATGAACAGGTAGGTTGAACGTATACCCAGTAGTAGGAATGCTAGATGGTATGGAATTTCTTTTTTTTTTTTTTCTATTCTTTGCAGGGCCCCAACTTTTTTTTTTTTATAATATTAGTACTAATTTACATTTCCACAAACAGTTCCCCTTTCTGGAAATTGATACCAGGAATTGTCTTTTTAAATATTTTAATATTTTTGTAATGTTCCTTCTAGTTGGAGTGAGATAAGATCTGAGTGTGATTTTGATCAACATTTTGATCATGAGTAGTAATGTTAGCCACATTTTTGTAAATGTTGGGTCAGTTTCCTGTCTTCTTTGCACAAATATCTTCTCAGGTTATTTGCCCAATTTTGGTCTGGTTTTTTTTTATGTTTGTTTGTTTTTGTGCCAGCTGGTAGTATTACTGACTTGTACGTTTTCAAAAATAACCCCTTATCCAAGGTGTGTTTGCCCAAACTACTTCTCTTATATTTTTCAGTATGCTTTTTCATTGTGTCCATTGTTTCCTTTGTTGGGCAAAAACTCTTCAGTTTGATGTGGTCCCACATGTGTACAGTTTCTTGATTAGCTATGCTGTTGGTTACTAATCAAGAAAAAACATAATCCCTACCAAAACTGTCCACTGTCAATGATTTTTTCCCTTGTATTTTTGTTACTTTTTGCAAACCATGAGCATACATCCAGGTTGCCCTAAATATACGCACACCTGAGATTGTCTTCATAGGAACTTTATGGTTGCAAGTTTTGTGTATAATCTTTAATTCTTTTGAGTTGATTGTTGTGTATTTAGTACCATAAGAGTCCAGTATTATTATTTTGAAAATGAATATATAGTTTTGGAACTCTTCCCCATTGTGTCATTTTGGTGGTGTTTTGAAAAATGTGTTCAGTCTTTATGAATTTGTGTTTATTATTGAGCGCCCTCATTTTGCTCACTGGTCTGTTTCTCCATGTATGCCAGTTACATATGAGTTGGTTAACTAGGGATTTTCACTTAATTAGAACTCAGGGAATGTGATACATCCCATATGGTTTGTATTTCTCAGGGATAGCTTTGGAAATTCTTGGTGTTTCACATTTCCAGATAAATTTTGGCATTTTTTAAATATTTCTTTTTGTTTTATTATTATACTTTAAGTTCTAGGGTACATGTGCACAACG
>NW_016837089.1:0-2878 GCF_001698545.2 Rhinopithecus bieti | reverse complement strand
ATATCTCCTAATGCTATCCCTCCCCCCGCACAATAGGCCCTGGTGTGTGATGTTCCCCTTCCTGTGTCCAAGTGATCACATTGTTCAATTCCCACCTATGAGTGAGAACATGCAGTGTTTGGTTTTCTGTTCTTGCAATAGTTTGCTGAGAATGATGGTTTCCAGCTGCATCCATGTCCCTACAAAGGACACAAACTCATCCTTTTTTATAGCTGCATAGTATTCCATGGTGTATATGTGCCACATTTTCTTAATCCAGTCTGTCACTGATGGACATTTGGGTTGATTCCAAGTCTTTGCTATTGTGAATAGTGCCGCAATAAACATATGTGTACATGTGTCTTTATAGCAGCATGATTTATAATCCTTTCGGTATATACCCAGTAATGGGATGGCTGGGTCAAATGCAAATCCTTTCTCTTGATTCTCTAAGCCACACTTGGCATCAGCTAGAGGTTCCACATGCTTGGAAGGCACCCGCTGGCCTATATTGGACCTGTGGAGCACAGGTATATTGGCAACTGCCAGCTAAATGGACAGGGGCATGTGTGTTAAGAACAATCAAGCCATTCTTCTTTCTAATTCCTCTAAAACAAGTGGAACTCTTAGGATATCCAGTTTATGATGAAAATAAAAGAAGAACTAGAAGAAGCATAATCACAAAAATAGACACAAATGTCAAAAAAGATGTAGACATAGGAAAGTAAAAAGATAATAAATGGCCTCCTGAAAGAACCATTAAATATTATAGGCCAGCTACCTGGGTGCAAGACAGGTCATGGAGATACTGCACCCCAATCTATATGCTCAACTGCATCATAAGGTTGCAGGCAGTCCTTCAAATTATAACCAATGAAACATCAAAGGCACTAGATTTATTGGCAATACAAGCAACACAAATAAGAAGTGCTATATATCAAAATAGACTGGCTTTAGATTACCTCAGCCTCAGAAGGGGAATATGTGGAAAATTTAATTTAACTAACTGTTGCCTGGTAATTGATAATAATGGCTGAGCTGTCACGGAAATCACAGCTCGAATGCACAAGCTGACCCATGTTCCAGTTCAGACATGGTCCGGGTGGTCCCTGGATGCCTTTTTTGGAGGATGGTTCTCAAACTTTGGAAGATTCAAAACCCTCGTTGGTGGGTTCTTGCTTATTCTTGGCATCTGCCTCATCCTCCCTTGCCTTTTATCCCCTGTTTATTAGGAATATTCAGTCAACTATGGAGGCAATAATAACCTGACACACTACCATGCAGTTAATGGCATTAACCAAATATCAGCCACTGCCAGTAGAAGAAAAAGCTCAGCTCCATGAAGAGGTGGCAAATAGTGGTACTTTCTATTAACACCTTTGTTATAAAAAGCACAAAAGGGGGGAAATGGAACAGAAATTAAATGAAATTAAAGAATATGTAAGCAGAAACTCAGTTGTATATAAGAAAACCTAATTCCCCCGAGAAAGAGAAAGAGCTGGAGTCCTTTAAAAATTAACTGCCTGTTTTTCCGTGGCTAGCGAGTATTATCTCTCCTAGCTGTGCAGCATTCTCTCTCCTAGCTGTGTTTCTCTAGCTGTGCAGCTGCAAGGTCACTAGACAGATAAACTCAAACCATAAAACATGTTTTTCCCTGGAAAGTAAAAAATTATGTAATGCATGTGTCAGCTAATTGAATAACTGTCTTTGTTTCTTGCTTCTGTAATATGCTTCCCCCTGCACAGATCTCCCCCTGCCACCCCACGAAATGCTTAAAAGGTAACTTAACTCTTTGTTCAGGGCTCAGTCCTTTGGATGTTAATCCGCCTGGGCTGGTGCACCTAAATAATAAATATCCTCCTCAACCCCATCAGTCTCTCTGATTCCTTATCAATCCTGCTACAGTATCCCAAAAGACAAGCAACAAAAACAACAACAAACTGACTCCAGTGAGATGGTGTAAGAACTTGCAAAGTAAAATGCACCTGGGGCAGTCACCGAGAAATAGTGCAGTGTCTCCTGAATGGGTCATTCTTGAGCATGTAAGTGAGCAGGAGTGGGTGGAAGAATCTCTCAAGTGATTGAATGGCCTGATTTGAAACCTGAGTCAGACACATCTATTATTTAACCAGTACTGCCATTTCTGGATTTGTCACCTTGAAGAGATTTGTTCACTTATTTTGATCTCAGTTTTTTAGCTGTAAATTGCATTATATTAGTAGGGCTTGAAAGGTAGAAAAATATTTACAAAGGGCATAAAAGAAGTGGGTTTCAAAAAATTAATATCATGTATTTCATTTGTTAAAAATTCTCGCCGGTGTGGTGCCTCACGCTTGTAATCCCAGCACTTTGGGAAGCCAAGGCTTGTGGATCACGAGGTCAAGAGATCGACACCATCCTGGCCAACATGGTGAAACCCCGTCTCTACTAAAAATACAAAAATTAGCTGGGTGTGGTGGCACGTGCTTCTAGTCCCAGCTACTTGGGAGGCTGAGTCAGGAGAATCACTTGAACCTGGGAGGTGGAGGTTGCAGCGAGCAGAGATCGCACCATTGCACTCCAGCCTGGTGACACAGCAAGGCTCCGTCTCAAAAAACAAACAAAAAAATTCTCATGTGCCTGGCTGGGCAGGGTGGCTCACACCTATAATCCCAGTACTTTGGGAAGCTGAAGCAGGCAGATCACCTGAGGTCAGGAGTTCAAGAGCAGCCTGGCCATCATGGTGAAACCATGTCTCTACTAAAAATACAAAAATTAGCTGGGCATGGTGGTGACGTGCCTGTAATCTCAGCTACTTGGGAGGCTGAGACTGGAGAATCACTTGAACCCAGGAGGGAGAGGTTGTAGTGAGCAGAGATCGTGCCATTGCACTCCAGCCTGGGCAACAAGAGTGAAACTG
>NW_016837088.1:0-1333 GCF_001698545.2 Rhinopithecus bieti | reverse complement strand
AGACCCCACACCTCTCTTCCTGGTTGCCCAAAGTAGGCATGGAGGGAATTTTTCAAGTCCAGTTTCTGTAGGTAAGTCCAAACATTACAAAATAACCACTGCACACTGGGTCCAATGCCCTTCCAAACTCACTCTTTTCTGTGACCCTTAAACACTTGCCCCACATCTCCCAGACTCCGCCGTACCTTGATCAGCAGGTCCCTCTTCACTGCAGTGTCTTTTTTGCAGAGTTCTTTTAAATATTTTGTGCTTTTGCTATGGACAGAGGAAAGAAAAAAGGGTAAATTTGGGAATTGGGGGCAGATTTGTGAGTTCCAATCCCTTTTGTTTGAAAACCCAGTGAGTCCCAGCTTCCTGTGTGAGGGTTTCCAGTGGGGTCCTCTGATGACAAGGGCTCCACAGGACCAGGGTGGGACTGTCATGCTCCTCCCCTGGCCCATCTCTACTTCACATGAGCCCCGT
This sequence comes from Rhinopithecus bieti, assembly GCF_001698545.2. NCBI lineage: Eukaryota > Metazoa > Chordata > Mammalia > Primates > Cercopithecidae > Rhinopithecus > Rhinopithecus bieti. The sequence continues at coordinate 871 of NW_016837088.1, read as the reverse complement.
CGTGTTCACAGTTAGCTTCCAGCTGGACACAGTTCCACTGCTGGGTACAAACACCTGAAAGCCTCCAGTTGGCTCCAGCCTGTTCCTGATGGTTAAAAAACCCTTAGTCCTGTGTTGGAAATCCTTGCCTAGGAGTCCAGGGCAGCTTAGTGACCGCACCCACCAGCCCATCCCTGCCTCCCATGTCCCTGGTCTGCAAGAACCTTTCAGAATCATTGAAGGCACATGGGGAGAACTATGGGTCCCTAGGTCAACCCTGGTGCTCCCCTGGAGGGAGCTCCTCACCTGGACACTCTTGCCCACATCTTGTGTAGCTGATGTATTGGGCTGCTGCACAGAGAAGAGACGATGGTGTGCACTGAGGAGAAGTTGTTGAGGCTTAGGCACTCCTGGAGAGGGAAGAGTGAACTGTGAGGTCCAGAGTTGGAGTCTGACCCACTTCAGCCTCAGCCCCCTCTGCTGAGATCTCCCTTCCTGAATGAAGCAGAGGCCCGGGGAGCCTCAGGAGGGCACACCTGGGGCTGAGTGAATGTCACTCATCTAGGAGGATTTCAGTTCCACCCAAGGAAGATCCCAGGTCAGAAGTGAACAGCCACCACTGGGTCATGGGGTTCAAGGTCAGGGAAGCTCTGGGAAGAAGGGCCTAGGGGATGTGCAGGGCTCAGGCTAGAGATACAGGTGCCAATCCTGAAAGCCAATGGAGAAGAGGCAGTTCCCCATTTTTAGAGAGGGCATCCCAAGGCCCAACCATGGCTTACCCTGGCCACCTTGATCCACCTTGTGGGGGTTTCCTGTGCTTGACTCTTGGCAGTCCCGGGACAGGGACAGGGGGACTCTGGGGCTGACTGTGGCTCCAGCACTGTTCCTGACT
>NW_016837087.1:0-1641 GCF_001698545.2 Rhinopithecus bieti | reverse complement strand
TTCTGAGGTATGCAAACGTTGTGGGAAAGGTAGACATTGGACAAATGAGTGCCATTCAAAAACTGATAAGAGTGAAAATTTATTGTCACCTCTCCCGGGAAACGGGAGTCAGGGCCCGCAGGCTTGGGGCCCCAACAATTACAATGCAGGCCTACCACAATACCCAGTGAGCAATGGTTTACAACATCAAGGAGTGACTTCGAGTCCTCCTTAAGAGCATCACACCTTACCCCAGTTTCTCAGCTTTACCCTGCAACTAAGCAATGCGCTGCTGCTGACTTAGCTATTACTCAGCCTTATACTCTATCTCCTAGTGGAGGAATATATCAGTTAGCTACTGGAGTGTATGGTCCTTTGCCAAAGGGACATGTAGGACTTTTGTTAGGTCGAAGCAGCAGTGCTATGCAAGGGTTAATGGTGGTTCCGGGAATCATTGATCCTGATTTTACCAATGAAATTCTTATTATGGTACAAGTCTCACAATTTATGTGCCTAGAGGCAGGGGAACATATTGCACAATTGCTTCTATTGCCCTTTTTTCCTTTTCTATCTAAAGATGTGTCTTGACGAGGAGGTTTCGGTAGTACTGAAAAAACTGTTTTCTGGGAAACCTTAGTTTCTGATCAAAAACCTCTATGCTCCTTGCAAATTAATGGGATACTTTTTAGGGATTAGTTGACACAGGAGCAGATGTATCTATTATTTGCTTGGCTCACTGACCCACTCATTGGGAAAAGAAACAAGTCTCGGTTACTTTATCCAGCCTAAGTACTGCTTCTGTAGTTTACCAAAGTGTTGAGCCCCTTAGTTGTGTGAGACCTGAAGTACAACAAGGAAAAGTAGTGTTTTATATTGTTCCCATTAATATTAACCTTTGAGGTCGTGATCTTTTACCACAGTTTGGTGCCTTTTTAAGCATTCCTCATATTTCTTCAGCTGCCAAAAATATGATATTCAAAATGGGCTACAATCCTTTAAACCCTTAGTCACTGTCCACAAGCCTCAAGCTTTACAATTAGAGTGGAAAACTACAACTCCTGTTTAGATGGAACAGTGGCCAATATCTAAAGAAAAACTTAAGGCTTTAAAGAATTTAGTTAAGGAACAAATGGCCGAGGGGCATATTGAACCAAGTACTTCTGCATGGAATTCCCCTGTGTTTGTCTTGTCAAAAAAAAAAAGGTGGAAAATGGTGCTTATTAACTGATCTTAGAGCTGTAAATGCTTGTATTCAACCTATGAGGACTTTACAACCTGGGCTTCCTAATCCAACTCTTATCCCACAAAATTGGAAATTAATGGTTATAGATCTTAAAGATTGTTTTTTTACTATCCCGTTACAACCCCAAGATTGTGAAAAATTTGCCTTTACTGTTCCCGAATATAATAATGGACAACCCACTCAAAGATATCAATGGAAAGTTCTCCCCCAAGGCATGCTTAATAGTCCTACTTTATGCCAAGAATTTGTTCATAGAGCTTTAAATCCTGTTAGAAGCCAATTCCCTACTGTATTAATTTATCATTATATGGATAATATTTTATTGGCAACTCCTGATGAAGTCTTACAGAGTCAAGTTTTTCAAGCTTTACAATAACAATTAACTCAATATAATTTACATATTTCTTCTAAAAAAAATA
>NW_016837086.1:0-875 GCF_001698545.2 Rhinopithecus bieti | reverse complement strand
AAATCTCTCTGCAATACATACTTAGATCCAAACATCATATTGTGTCTTATACATATACACAATTATTATTTGTCAATTAAAATAAGGAAATAAGTAAAATGCTTTAAAAAGAGAGAGAGAGAGAGAGAGAGAGAGGGAAGGAAGAATTTGAATTTGGAAGGTCTTCAAAGACTCCTTGAGCACCAAAGTATTTGAGTCCATGACATGAGCATGCACAATGCAGCATCTCAGAAACTGATCCAGGTGCATTAGGGAGCCTTGTTAGGACATGGAGATCATACATGGAGGTCAAGATTAGGGGTATGGATTAAGCAGAATGAAGAGTAGGTAACCCTGATGTTGAGAGGTATATCATTTTACCAGGGAGCAGGTAATAAACATGTCCTGAATAGACTCAGATGGGGAAAGAGCTATGATCTTGCATGACTAACACATAGCTAGTACGATTTCTTGTCATTTATGACAAAGACATGAATTTTCTCCATCCTAACATGACTGATACAGTGTCTCTTGTTTAGACTATCTCAGTTAGTCTGGCTCTGCCTGTCCTTTTCCCCACCTCCCTCGCTGTGCCTGATTCTCTCTTCTTTCCACAGGTTCTCGGGCGACAGTCATCTGCATTTGCCGAATCGGCCGTTGTTTGAGGCGTGAGTCCTACTCCGGGAATTGCAACATCAATGGCCGCATCTCCAGACTCTGCTGTCGCAGAGCTTCCTAGATAGAAACGAAAACAGTGCAAGATTCAATCCAAGGTCCTGAAAAAGGAAAAACATTTCACCTGTGTACCTTGTGTCTTTCTAAATTTTCTCTCCAAAATAAAGTTCAAGCATTAAACTTAGTGTGTTTGACTTTTAAATTTTCTTTTCTTTTCCTTT
>NW_016837085.1:0-811 GCF_001698545.2 Rhinopithecus bieti | reverse complement strand
CTGACACTGGAGTAATTATTCTGATGATGTCTTATTGTGATATTGTCTTCCATTTTTAATTGTTGAAGAGCCAACTGTCAGTGTGTCTTTTTTGTTTTTCTTTTCCTCTTGTTTTTTTTTTTTGAAATAGAGTTTTGCTCTTATCACCCAGGCTGGAGTGCAGTGGCGTGATCTTGGCCCACTACAGCCTCTGCCTCCTGGGTTCAAGTGATTTTCCTGCCTTGGCCTCCCAAGTAGCTGGGATTACAGGTGCCCACCACCATACCCAGATAATTTTTGTATTTTTAGTAGAGATGGGGTTTCACCATATTGGCCAGGCTGGTGTTGAACTCCTGACCTCAGGTGATCCACCTGCCTTGGCCTCCCAAAGTGCTGCGGTTACAGGTGCGAGGCACGGCATCTGGCCTTTCTTTATTATTTTTTTTAAGACGGAGTCTCTCTCTGTCCCCCAGACTTGGGGGCAATGGCACGATCTTGGCTCACTGTAACCTCTGCCTCCCAAGTTCAAGCCATTTTCCTGCCTCAGCCTCCCAAGTAGCTGGGACTATAGGCATGTGCCACCACGCCTGGCTAATTTTTGTATTTTTAGTAGAGATGGGGTTTCACCATGTTGGCCAGGCTGGTCTCAAACTCCTGACCTTGTGATCCACACGCCTCTACCTCCCAAAGTGCTGGGATTACAGGCATGAGCCACTGTGCCTGGCAACAGACATTATTTTTTGGAGCAGTTTGAGGCTTACAGAAAATTGAGCAGGTAGTACGCAGTTCCCATATACCACTCAGCCCCTAACACTTTCCCCTACCATTTTCT
>NW_016837084.1:0-200 GCF_001698545.2 Rhinopithecus bieti | reverse complement strand
TGCACTGAGGAAGTGAAGACATGTACTTAAAGAAATGCCAACCTCTGCTGAAGATCAGATTCCATATTTTGTATTTTAGTTGATGTAATGATGACTTTAGTTATAATGACTTTAGTTGATGTAATGATTCTAATGAACAGGAAAGATTTTGTTTCCTATTTTAAAAGACACCATTAAACCATGCTGAATATTTTTAAATG